>NC_134852.1:209710287-209860287 GCF_049852395.1 Peromyscus maniculatus bairdii | reverse complement strand
CATTGGATGTACATATGTGGGCAGAGCTAATCAGATGCAAAAGCTTATCAACAGCACTTTTTCTTAGAGGGGGATGAAGGGAGAATGGACATGGAGGATGAAGTGAGGATGGAGATGGAGGATGAAGTGAGGATGGAGATGGAGAGGGATGAAGTGAGGATGGAGATGGGGGATAAAGTGAGGATGGAGATGGAGAGGGATGAAGTGAGGATGGAGATGGAGAGGGATGAAGTGAGGATGGAGATGGAGAGGGATGAAGTGAGGATGGAGATGGAGAGGGATGAAGTGAGGATGGAGATGGAGAGGGATGAAATGAGGATGGAGATGGAGAGGGATGAAGTGAGGATGGAGATGAAGGGGATGAAATGAGGATGGAGATGGAGAGGGATGAAGTGAGGATGGAGAGGGATGAAGTGAGGATGGAGATGGGAGATGAAGTGAGGATGGAGATGAAGGGGATGAAGGGAGGATGGAGATGGGGGATGAAGTGAGGATGGAGATGGAGAGGGATGAAGTGAGGATGGAGATGGGGGATAAAGTGAGGATGGAGATGGAGAGGGATGAAGTGAGGATGGAGATGGAGAGGGATGAAGTGAGGATGGAGATGGAGAGGGATGAAGTGAGGATGGAGAGGGATGAAGTGAGGATGGAGATGGAGAGGGATGAAGTGAGGATGGAGATGGAGAGGGATGAAATGAGGATGGAGATGGAGAGGGATGAAGTGAGGATGGAGATGAAGGGGATGAAATGAGGATGGAGATGGAGAGGGATGAAGTGAGGATGGAGAGGGATGAAGTGAGGATGGAGATGGGAGATGAAGTGAGGATGGAGATGAAGGGGATGAAGGGAGGATGGAGATGGGGGATGAAGTGAGGATGGAGATGAGGGATGAAGTGAGGATGGAGAGGGATGAAATGAGGATGGATATGAGGGATGAAGTGAGGATGGAGATGAGGGATGAAGTGAGGATGGAGATGGAGAGGGATGAAATGAGGATGGAGATGAGGGATGAAGTGAGGATGGAGAGGAAGAGGGATGAAATGAGGGTGGAGATGGGGGATTAAGGGAGGATGGAGATGGAGGGGCAGTAGGTAGATTTGGAAGGAGATAGTGGTAGATGGATATGATCAAAATATGTTATGCAAATACATAACATTTTCAAAGAATAAATTTTAAGATTTTTTTTTAATGTACCCTAGGGTATTTCTCTCTTGGAACTCCCCCATTCTCTGAAGTTCTTTCTCACTTTTCCTCAATAAATAATACAATCACTCTTTTAAATAAATAAACATGATTACTCTCACCAGGTGGTCACCTCAGCTCCACTAACAACACGCACACTGTGGTACAAGACTCCTCTAGAATGTTTTCATCTTTCGTGTCAGAATCTCTGTCCCATAGCTGTTCCCCAAGTCCCTCTTCCCAGATACAGGCTACTGTGGTCTAACTTCTGTCTCCATCACCATTTAAGATGTGACAGAGAAGGCTCGAGGTGAAGTTATAATTAACATTATTATTATTATTATTATTATTATTATTATTATTATTATTTACTTTTCATTTCTGGGCAAACTGAAGCCTTAAGAGCTTATTTGTCTAACACCACACAGCTAATGAGAGCTAGTCCTTGAACCCAGACTTCTAGACTTCTAGGTTATGGAGTTGGTCTTTTGTTATGCTATACTGGGTTGAATACACACACACACACACACACACACACACACACACAACCTTAAAATATAATGCTTATTTGAAACTAGGGGACTTGAAAATGTAGTGAGCTCACTAGAGATGAAGGTGGACATGCTGGATTAGGATGCCCAAACGTGAGCACTAGTGTGCTTGTTAGCGGGGCAGAATGGGAATTAAAGCAGCATGACTATGATGGGGTGCTGAAGATCCCCTGTACCCACCAGAGACCAGTGAGAGTCATGGGGGAATCCTTCCTTTGTACCTTCTAAGGGAGTGTGGTCCTGCTGACATTGATTTCAGGTTTTTCGTCTCTAGAACATATCAGAATAAGTCTGCACTGCTTTCAGACACTTAGTTTGTGATTTGTGTGTGTGTGTGTGCACGCATGCATGTGTACTCATGTTTGTGTGTGTACATGAGTATTCATGTGTGTGTGCATGTGTATTCATGTGTGTGCATGTGTAATTCATGTGTGTGCGCGCATGCATGTGTACTCATGTGTGTGTGCGTGCTGCGCATGTGTACTCGTGTGTGTGTGTGTGTGTGTGTGTGTGTGTGTGTGTGTATGTGTACTCATGTGTGTGTGTGAGGGGGCGGTTATGTGGACAGCAGAGGTCAACCTTGGGTGTTGTTTCTCAGGAGCCATCCACCTTGATTTCGCTTTTGTCTGGGTCACCACTCCCAGTAGAAGGACGATGACTTTGAGCTTCTACGCTGGGATCTTTTTTTTTTTTTTTTTTTTTTTTTTTTTTTTTTTTTTTTTGTAAAGCAAGTCCATGGGGAGGAACTCAGGTTCTCATGCTTGCACAGTGTGCCGGCCAGTTTTATGTCAACTTGACACAAATCTGGGAAAAGGAAACCTCATCTGAGAAAATGCCCCAGCAGATTGGTCTGTGGTGCATTTTCTTGGTTGATGCGGGAGAGCCCGGCTCAGCGTGGATGGCGTCATCCCTGGGCAGGTGGTCCGGGTGCTGGAAGAGCAGGGGAGTGGGCCGGCCAGCGCTCACGGCTTTTGCTTCAGTTCTTGTCTGCCTCCAGGTCCTGCCTTCTGTTCCAGCTCTGACTTTCCTTGATGATGGACTCTGACCTGAGAGTGTGAGCTGGGACAAACCCTTTCCTCCCCGAGTTGCTCTTGGTCATGGTGATTACCACAGTAGTGGAAACCTCAACCAAGACACACACCAGCACTTGACCGGCTGAGCCTAGGCGCCTAGTTCGTGGTCATTCCCTCCAGCACCTCTAGAAGGCGCACACAGGTATAATCTCTCTAGCAACAGCCCTCCCAGTGGGTGCAGAGTGCTAGAGGGACCTCTAATAGAGGGTCAAGATGCCCAAAATAACCGGCTTTGCCCCAGGTTAGGCCGCTACTCCCCAACCTTCAGAGGCTCCATACAGAACTCAGTCTTTGCCCCAGACCAACACACACACTGCTTTCTGTAGTTCTGAAGCCAAAGCCCCACCCCAGGGCTGGGGTGAGAGAGGGGACATGGTGGAGTCATTGCCTGTGATCCCAGATGATAAATTTACAGGACAAGGCTTGGGTACGTGAGATGTTCTTTCTTCTTCCATGTGACAGGCCAAAGATCAAAATCTCTCTGCCCTGCTCCCACTCATGTTCTTGAACTTGAATGCACTTGAGCATTTTGTTCACAGCGGCTCTGTGTATGTCCACGTGCATGTCGTCTTTAGTAGTCTCCGCTGCCCATAACTGTGCAAGCTTATAATAAGAAGCTGAGGTCAAGGTTCAGCTGGACGAGGAGGTGGGTGTGGTGGGAACTGCTGTGGGACATACTGTTCTGTGCACTCAAGTTGGCAGGTTCACACAGGGGAGGTCAACAATGCTGTGCAGAGAAGAGGGAGGCCGAGAGGACGTTCTTCAGATTCGGTGCCATGGCAAGGGATGTACGCTCACATTTGCAGAGCTTTTGAAAAGCAAGAATTTCCTCTTGTGGGAGGGTACACTCACCAGAGCCCAGTAACTGGGAAATCATAACTTTGGTCAGATGGAAGGAACATGAGAGATGCTCCCAGTACTCACCACGGTTCTCTCTAGTTCCTTTCTGACCCACTGCCCCATCAAGTGTACAGAGGGCTCTGATGTCTCTTTTTCCTTCCCTCTCTATCTTCTTCTGAAGTTTACCTCCGTCTTACACAGTCTTGACCTTACATTACCTGTAGTTTAAGTTGTGGGTTCCAGTAGGGTATAACTACCCAACTACCCACCCATCCTTTCATCCACCCCATCCGTCCATCCACCCACTTGCACATCTGTGATGATTAATTTTGTCAGTCTGTTGCAATATCAGACCACCTGGGAAGAGAGGTAAAGATTAGATTGGTCTGTGGCATTATCTGTGGGGAATTGTCTCGATTATATAAATTTTTATGAAAAGACCTAGCCCACTGTGGGTGGCACCATTCCCTAGGCAGGGATCCTGGATTGTATAAATATAGACAGGGGGCAGAGTGCAAGTAGGCACACATGCATTCATTCTCTTTCTCTGCTCCTCCTATGGATGGGACTAGCTACTGAAGTTCTTGCCTTGACTTCCCCATAATGATGGACTATTATCTGCAACTATAAGCCAAATAAACCTTTTTTTTAAAAAAAAAAAAACCAAATTGCTTTTATTCATAATGTTTTATCATAGCAACAGAAATGGAACCAGGTTACTGTCCATCCACCTTTCTGCCAACCCATCCATCCCATACTCATTGAGCAGACAGCTATGGGCACACCACTGTGTGTGATGGTATCTCTAATGGATGCAGAGATTATCAGGGCGAGATCCTAGCTCCCAGCGAATGATAGTCTAATCAGAGAGGTAAACATGCATGCAAATAAATAGTCTCAAACTCACCCCCTTCACAGCAGCAGGCTCCCCATGAGCAAAGCTGGAGAGTTCTTCCCATTGAAGGACCGAGAAGCTGTTGCTGGCAGAGGGAGAATACGGGCAGTTCTGCAAGCGGGGACTATCTACTGACCTATATAATTTAAAAAGTTTGTGAACTCTATATTCAGCAACTGGACATCCTGAAATTTTAAATAAACTCTAACTTAAAATATTCTATTCTCTTTTTAGTTCATGTGTCCTGGATGTTACTCAGGGAGAGGCCCTGCTACAATCAGGCCTTTTGAACTTGAACTTCCTCCTCCTCCTCAGCTTTATTTAACACCTCAGATTGGCTCCTTGTACTGCTTGTCCTAGAGTCCCCTGTTCCCATGTATCCATTCACTAGAGAACAGCCCCGAGAGGCTGTCTTTATCCATCCTTAGAAGCAGGGTTTCCACAGGATGCTGCACGTGAAGCTACATGAGCGGGAAGAGCACCACACTGTTATGTGGGGGGGCAATGAATGCTGTGGGATGCACACCCCAAAATGCTCAAGCGCTCTTCCCCCAGGGGCCCACGAGTGCTGGAGAAGAGGCAGGAAAGATCTTGAGGAGATGGGGAGAGTCTGAGTGTTTGTCCTGCCTTAAGGGCTGGGGCCTGGCGGCCTAAAGCTCCCATGTGGGGTCTTTAAAACCACTGCAGTTCTGTCCTATTGGTGAGGTAACCCCTGTTTTCTCTCCCCAACAGTTTGGAAAGAAAAATAAGTGAACTCGTTTCTTTAGTGAAAACACTTTTTCTTCTGTGTTTGGAGACACACAGCCCCACGTAAGCATGGACAAACTTCAGCAGAGTTGGGGGCTTGCACGGGACAGTGTGACGTCACCCAGGCCTCCTCCAGCCTGCTAGCCCCACCTGTTGGCCTCTGTGACAGCCCCAGTGCTGTCAGACTCTCATCTCCTCAAGACTTTGCCTTTCTGGGGTCTTAATTAGAACTGTCAATGTCATTTAAAAAGGATGTTATATGCACGCTCCAGGCATAATAGACAAGTTTAGATTAAATCTGTTATGAACAGATATTTTCCTTCAAATAAAACTTAGGTTGCCCAATCAAACACAACTATATATTGAACACCAACTATATACCAAACACTTGTGGAGCGGAAAGGTCAGGAGTCCTTGGAATGAGGCGATGAGAACTATTCTGGGAATGAAGGCAGAAACGTGCCTCCCCCCTCCTGGGGGGAGTTTCCTCTGAACAAGCCTCCTGGACCTGAAGTTATTCTACAAATCAAATCATCAATAGACACAAGGTGAGTGCCCCTAGATAGCCTCATGAGAGAACCCCAAGGTATCAGTCCGAATGCTCATCTTGATTAGTATTATCTAAAGTAAGTTTAGAAGGTCTATCTGAAAGTAATTGACCTGTGCTTGCCTTCATCGCTCTGTGAATCATATTCTCCAGTCTGCCAAAGATCCTCCAGCATCCAGCGAGCACTAGATGGTAATGGGTACCATCTTTGGCTGGGAAACGCTGGAAACAACGTGTTATGTGCCAAGGCCCTTGTGTTCCCTATGAAGGAGCTGAAGTCCTCAGTGGGTTTTTGACCCAAGGAGCTAGAGAACGGAGTCTGCCGTGGGACGGTGCTCCAGATCTCCTGTGGAGTGTCATACCACTGACTCAAAGGAAAAGCACTTCCTAGGCTCCGGGTGCCAGGCGATCACTGGGCCTGGGCTCGCCCATGTCTGGAAAAAAAAATGATACACGATTAGTG
The DNA here is from genome assembly GCF_049852395.1 of Peromyscus maniculatus bairdii. Classification (NCBI taxonomy): domain Eukaryota; kingdom Metazoa; phylum Chordata; class Mammalia; order Rodentia; family Cricetidae; genus Peromyscus; species Peromyscus maniculatus. Next base: position 209,853,989 of record NC_134852.1, on the reverse strand, counting down.
TGCTGTCCTTCCACTCACACATATGACTGATTCCTATCAGGCTCTTCTCTATAAGCAGAGATCAACTTCCTCATTGCACACATGGATGCCATGTTCCAGAGCTTCCATAATAAAGTCTGTGTCTTCTGGGTCCCTGGGTCCCCCTAAACCTTCACCTCTACCCCATGTCATCCCTGGACTGGACCAGTGACCCTCTCTCTGCTTCAGTTTCTCCGGGAAATTAAATTCGTGTGGCTTAGCTTGGTGTGTGTGTGTGTGTGTGTGTGTGTGTGTGTGTGTGTGTGTGTGTGTGTGTGTTTCATTTTTCTTTCTCTTTTCCTGACACCCATCCCCCTCTACAGGTGCCAGCCATTCCTGAGGTGTAGAAAGCTCTTATTAGAACATCTGGGAGTTCACGGCCCTCTTCAGAATCACAGCAAAGAAAAATGCTGGAGTGCGTATCTCTTGACAAGACTGCTTAACTATAATCATAGATTTGTCACAAACTGTGCGGGCTTATGAGGGGTTGTCAGAGTTTTCCTTGAAGTGGGAAATGTCTCTGGGGGAGTGGGGGTTAGCTGAAATGAACAAAGGGGAAAAATCGAGACGCACGTGATTTTGTGACTTCTATTTAGCTACCACGCTGCAAACCTTGTCTTGGCGAATGATACTGCAAAGGATTCCAGAAAAAAGAAAACTGAAGCTGTGAGCTGAGGGCATAGGAAAGGGTCTGTCTCAACACTCCTGTTCCTGGAGGTTTTAATTCTCTTACCCCAGTGAAACAGTGAGGGAGATGAACGTGTTCGCTCTTTATCATTCCAATGAAGACATTGTTATGACTGTGAATGCCGAAGGCCACTGCTCCATAAACACACAGGTTCCTTTGGTGGTAACCTGCAGCAGTTCTACATCGTGACTCCAGAGGATTTATGGATTCTTTGGCATAAAAAGTAAAAGTTCCTGGGGCTGGGGAGAAAGCCTAGTCCATAAAGTGTTTGCTGTGCAAGCAAGCATCAGCGCTGAGTTCAAGCCCCAGATCCCACGCAAAAGAGTCAAGTGTGGTGGCCTGAACGTGTAACCCTGGGCCTGCAGAGGCAAGGACAGGTAGCCTCTGTGGCTCCTTGGCCAGCCAGCCAAGGTGAGTTTTGAATTCTGGGCTAGTGAGATGCCAATATGAACACACACACACACACACACACACACACACACACACACACACACACACACACTTCTTTTTAAAGCCATTTGTATTTATATTTCAATAAAAAAAAAAAGGAGGAGGAAAATGCTCTGGGCCCTGTAGATGGGACCCTGGAGGTGTTTTGGTATCCCCAGGCTGGTCTCTTCACTGTTCCGTGGCCATCAACCTAGCCCTCTGAACCCGGGTGCCTCCCTCTCTGTCCCGGGGTGTATGCCTCAGCTCGGCACGGCACGGCCCAGCATTTGAGGGTAGGGCTGGGGCTGTGAGCTTCTCTTGGACCCTCTGGCAGGCCTGGAGTCCTGGACCTTCGGTCTCAGAGCCCCTAGAACACGCGAACATCTCTCCTTTCTCTATTCTCCCAGGAACCCCACCTACTTGAATTAAGTACGTTTTCAAGCTTAACCGAGCCTTCCTTCCCCTCCCACCCGTTTCTCCCACCCCCAAGCCCTGGATGAAAAGTCTGTCAGCAGGCGAATTTGCTGAACCCTGAGCTGCTCAAATGATATGTTTCTTTCCTCCGCTTCTCCAGCGAACCCCCCCTTCCCTCTTCACACGCCAGGCTCACTGAGAGCTCCGCCTGGCAAGGCGGCCTCCGGAGAACCAGCATGCCTCCTCCAAGCCAGAAAGCGGCCCCGCCCTTTCAACTCCCAGTAGTTGTAACAGGGTTGTGGCAGATGCCCATTTTCAAACACAATGCAAGCACCCTTTCAAGTGCCTAATCCTAATGTAGACTAAAGCGGCGTTGTTGGAGTTGGTTCTAAAAACCAGGCTGATGAGGCCTCAAATTAAGTTATATTGTACGTGCCCATGTGGAAGAAAGGATCCATTTGGATGGCAAACAGAAATAAACGTTGGCCACAGACATTGAAGACATCTGCCTTGTCTGGGAGCCTGATGTTTGTTTCTTAGGTGGGGACAGTTAGTGACTGTATTGAGAGCCTTGTCTTCTAACTCTGTTGGGGGTCTATTTCTGAAGGCTTATTTTTAAAGAAGATTGTTTTCATTTTAATTATGCATACTGCCTCTGTGTGGGTATGAGCACATGAGTGCCGCTGTCTGAGGAGGCGAAATAGGGCGATGGGTCCCTGGAGTTGCAGTTACAGGTGGTTATGAACTGCCCCACATGAATGCCCCCAAACTGGGATCCTCTGCAAGAGCTTGTGCTTTGAAGAGCTGAGTCATCATTCTGCTGTGTTCACAGATCTGTACCTCCCTCAGCCACCATCAGAGAAGCTTCCTCCTGCAGCAGATGGGAGCAAACACAGAGACTTGCAGACAGACTTTATGCAGAGTGAGAGACCTTGGAACACTCAGCCCTAAATAGGATGTCTCCCGCAAACCCTCCCCTCAGGGCTCAGGGAACCCTGCAGAGAGGAGGCACAAAGTGAGTAAGAAACAGAGAAGAGACAGACATAGGAAGCTCCTTTCCGATGCTTTGAGGGAAATCTACGTTCATTACTTTCAGCCTCTAGCGATCAATAAAGAATTGTTTGGGAGAAGGAGGTATTTAGAGCTTGCTTACATGGAAAAATAACGTTTGTAATTAATGTGGCTTTTTATGGAACTGGATGTTTGGAGTTAGCCTCTTATGTAATTTTTGCACTGTCTCTTATGATCTTTTTATAGTCGATTTCTATCTTTAAAAAGGCAGACTCTGTATTGATAATACCTCACTGAAAGGGTTTGGTCACCCACAATGAAGCAATGTCCACCACAGGACAAGCGTCCTGTGACTCTGGACATGCCCTTACTCTCTCTGGGGTTTCCTGGTGATGCTGCAGAAACCGCGTAACTCACGTTGCCCCTTACAACAGGGCAGGGCTGGAGACAGAACAGGAGCTGCTACCCGGGGATTTCTGAGAAATGGCACAGACTGACTCATCAGGGCCAGTGTGAGAATCTGAAAAGGTCCCTAAGCTCCAGACCAACCTTCCTAAGAGGAAACCAGGGGACAGGATGCCTCCTGCTGTGCCGGCGTTAAACCCTAAGTAAATGACAGACTTACTCCAACAGGAAGCAAGGGCATTTTGTAATGGGCACAAACACATTCTGACAATCTTCAGACTGTAAATGGCAGTTGAAAGGACACCGTTCTGACCCATAATTCTAGAGCTGTGCAGAGTCAGAAAACCACACTGAGAGTTTCTGAACAGTCTTTCGGGCACCTGCGGAGCAATGAATAAGTCCAGCAGTGTCCCTGCCAGGGAAGAGCATCAGGGACTTTCTGGATGCCTGGGTGCTGAGCTTGATTCTGTCTCGTCTGTTCTTAGTGCTGTTGCAAAACACCCGGGACAGGGTTATTTAGAAATGACAGAAATGCATTGCTCACAATTCTAAAGACTGGCTAGTCCAAGATGTCTTGTGAGGAGGCGCCTGGCATTACATGGGGAGAGGTGGAGGCCGGAGAGGTGCCTGTAATCACGCAGAGAGGGAGCGATGGAGTGTAACAGCTTCTAATTCCATCTGTGAGGATGAACTCCTTGAGATCTAATCTCTTCCCAAAGCCTCCGGCTCTTAACACGATTGCACCGGGGACTTAATTAGCATGCGGAGGCTGAGCCAGGTGGCTCAAACCTGTAACTCCGCTGCAGGAGGCAGAGCTTGCAGAGGGTCACTGCAAGTTTAGGGATAGTTTGGTCTATGCCTCAACAACAACAGCAGCAACAAGGACAATTAATCTGGGTGCTCATTTATTCAGACCATAAAAATCATTAAAGACCACCAGTCATAGAAGACTTGTGGGTGTCTTTCCCGCAAGGTACGATGTTTCTGAGTTGAACCCCGTGACTCTTTGAGCTCTTGGTGCCATTGACCAGCCCTCGTGGGCTGTCATTTCCCACTTTGGAGTTAATTAAGGCTTCAGATGGTAGTGTTGGGGCCATCTAAAAAACAAAAACAAAAACAAAAAACAAACAAAAAATGCCTATCTTGCAAAGATGCTCAAGGAAAGCCAGGATTTCCCCCCAAGTAATTATGTCCCTGGGAAAGACCCCTTCTGATTGTGCCCTGGGGTGACACAGGCAGGCCAGCCGCCACCTCACACAGCTTTGTCACGTGTCATTGGGGGGGGGCACTTGATGAAGAAACAACCCTAACAAAACTAGTATTGACTGGAGCAATGGACCATCTTGTAGGAGGAGTTCTGGAACTTTGCATATTTAATTTTTTTTTTTTTTTGTGATATATATTTTTTATTTTACAATACCATTCAGTTCTACATATCAGCCATGGGTTCCCCTATTCTCCCCGCTCCCACGCCCTCCCCTTACCCCCAGCCCACCCTCCATTCCCACCTCCTCCAGGACAAGTCCTCCCCCGAGGACTGTGATCGACTTGGTAGACTCAGTCCAGGGAGGTCCAGTCCCTTCCTCCCAGACTGAGCCAAGTGTCCCTGCATAAGTTCCTGGTTTCAAACAGCCAACTCATGGAATGAGCACAGGACTTGGTCCCACTGCCTAGATGCCTCCCAAACTGATCAAGCCAATCAACTGTCTCACCTATTCAGAGGGCCTGATCCAGCTGGGAGCCCCTCAGTCTTTGGTTCATAGTTCATGTGTTTCCATTCATTTGGCTATTTTTTTTTTCAATAATTGAGTAAAACTGAAATTTATTATATGCCACAGTCGTCCTAGGGACCTCCATGCTATATATATAGCCTCTATGGTTCTATGGGTTGTGGTCTGATTGTTCATTTTATATCTAGAATCCACCAATGAGTGAGTACATACCATAACTGTCTTTCTGGGTTTGGGTTACCTCACTCAGGATGATTTTTTCTAGTTCCATCCATTTGCCTGCAAATTTCATGCTTTCATTGTTTTTCTCTGCTGGTGGGAATGTAAACTTGTACAACCACTATGGAAATCAGTATGGCGGTTTCTCAGAAAATTAGGAATCAAACTACCTCAAGACCCAGCCATCCCACTCTTGGGCATATACCCAAAGAATGCTGATACATACCATAAAGATACATGCTCAGCTATGTTCATAGCAGCACTATTTGTAATAGCCAGAACCTGGAAACAACCTAGATGCCCATCAACGGAAGAATGGATTAAAAAAATGTGGTACATATGCATATTTAATTTTAAACAGCGATCCTTGAGTCCATACTGCAGGCTGGCCAGCCGCCCTCAGTGGCGGTAGCTTCGGTGACTCCTGATCTGAGCTCCTCCTTTGCTCCACCTGAGGGCCACGGCCACTCTCTGCTCCTTGTTAGGTGCTGAAGCTGCCCTTTGCAGTTCGAAGACGAGCAGCCACTGAGCAGTGCGTCTGGTCTAATTGTTTACCTGGTAAGGTGCAGGCAATGTTTTCAAGTGTGAGTAGAGTATGCGCGTGGCTGCAGACCAGCAGAACCAACACAAGGTTACAATGCCCTGTAAGTCACTCCTCACACAACCCATCCCCCTTCTGCCTTGATTCCCAAGAAGTGAGTGATCCTCCTGTTCGTCTTTCTTAGGCATAAAGGGCTGAGTTTTTTGTTGTTGTTGTTGTTGTTGCTTCTATTTTTTAAGGAGGCTTTATCTGTCCCTCATTTCTTTCAAGCAAAGGCTGGGCCGACAGTTAGCAGTGGCAAAGAGTGACGGAAATGTTGGTAGAGAAAGCCGAGTTTAGGCAGTAGTGACAAGCCACCTGTGACTCATCAGGACCACCTCTGCCAGGCCGGGGCTGGGCTACTGAGCACCTGACAGGCTTTTGGACTCACATTGCCAGCCTCCTCCAGGGGGACAGCCCTGTCACAGTAGTTCGGTGCTATGCAGCATCGCACATCTTTGCTGGCTGAGGAAGGTGAGGCAGGAGGTCCGCCTCTTTTTCCCCTGCCCTCTGCTATTGGTATGGATCAGAGTCTGAAGGGCACCTGGCATTTCTGGGTTCTAGGGTCATAGGACAAAGGATAAAGGGACACGTGGACAGTGGTTGAAATAGCGACGGTGTATTCAGGGCAAGAGATAGAGGCCCAATCCTCTGGGTTATTGTCAGGATCCTTTATGGATCTTTTACATGTGTCCACCTGCCTTTCCAAAATCTGTAAATTGTTTTTGCATTTTTTTTTGGGGGGGGGTTGCACATGGTATATTCCTTCCTTGTAGCCTTGGAGGAGGAAGTCTTTCTGCCAACTGGTTACTTTCATATGTTAAACTCTCTCTCTCTCTCTCTCTCCATCTTACTCTCTTGCTCACTAGTAAGTTACTGTTTCAAACGGTTTCATTATGTAGTCCAGGCATGCCTCAAACCTGTCATCCTCCTGCCTCAACCTCCCCAGTGCTGGGACAGGTTACAGGCATGCTCTGCCACACCCAGCCCTCCCTTCCTTTTATACCAGAATGTCCTGTCTGTGTTAGTTTTCCATACTGCTATGGCACACGATCATGAACATAGTGATTTAAAACAGCATGTATCTATTCTTAGGCATGGCGGTCACAAGTCCTGAGAACCAACATCAAGATGTCGCAGTCACGGGCCTACCTCGGGCTTCCTGCTCTTTCCAGCAGCTCGTCGTCCCTTGGCTTGTGGTCCCTTCCAGCACCGCTTCGCTCCAGCCTCTGCTTCTGTGGTGACAATTCTCTCAAGAAATGCTGGCATCTAGGATCAGCTCCCCACCTCAAAGTATTTAATTATACCTGCAAAACACTGTCCTTACATAAGATAATGTCACAGGTTCCAGGACATCAGGCTGCAGACATCCTTGAAGGGCCATTGATTGCTTACCCCATGATTCAACTCCCTGAGCTCTGGATGGGGTGGGAAGAGGGCAGTGATTATGCAGGGGAGTGACTGAATGAACTGGGGGTCCAGAGCCTCTGCAGGAGCAAGTCCATCACTGCCTCTTTTTTCATACAAAACAATAGTTCATATAGCAAGTCTTACCAAAACATTAACTCAACTGACATCACAGTGCATGTGAGTATAATACATACAAACTCACATTTCAAAAATCCCATGTTGAGGTCGGCCCCTGTTCCTCATGTGTTGAGGTTGGTCCCTGTTCCTCATGTGTTGAGGTTGGTCCCTGTTCCTCATGTGTTGAGGTCGGCCCCTGTTCCTCATGTGTTGAGGTCGGTCCCTGTTCCTCATGTGTTCAGGTTGGCCCCTGTTCCTCATGTGTTGAGGTTGGACCCTGTTCCTCATGTGTTCAGGTTGGCCCCTGTTCCTCATGTGTTGAGGTCGGCCCCTGTTCCTCATGTGTTCAGGTTGGCCCCTGTTCCTCACAGTTTAGGTTAGCTTCTGAGCCTCTGAGGAAGTGGCTGGTGCTTCCACAGAGATAGGAAAACTCCAAGAGTACTCGTAAACATCAGTAAATTGAGTTTGCACCAGGCAACAGAGGGTACCCGGGCCCTGCCCATATGTACCATTGTCTGTGTCCATTCCTTGCTCTACAGTAAATAAAATCAGGACTTTCCCCGAAGTGGACACCATTGTTAGATTTCCTTCCATAAAACAAATGGCATCTGAGGTCACCAAAACAACAGTTGTAAAGATGTCCCCAGCCTCAGGACAATGAATAGCATTAAGGGAAATATTTTTCTTTGAGGATCTCAAGACTGAATGAGAATCTTAAAAGGCAGATCGATTTGGGAAGGCGGGGTGGATGTTGAGAGTTGAGTTCCCTCCAGGCCTTTCTTCTTGTTGCTGTTCCCATATGTGAACACACTGCTCTGTTAATCCATGTTTGCCCATGGACATTCAGGTTATTTAACAAAATTCAACATGCTTTCAAGATGAAAATTCTCAACAATTAGGTGTAGAAGAAAGTATTGTTCTTCTCCAGGCTGTGTGGATTAGATCACGTCCATATTTGATAATGTTTGAGGTCAGGGAAAGTCATCCTGTGATGAAGTCTAATTTGATATCATTGTAATCTTTAAAAAATTATTAATTCTCTGAGTTTCACAAATGTATTTTGAATTGTATTCAACCCTCCATGACTCCTCCGAACTTCTTCCAGATTCTCTCCCACCACCTCTGTATCTCTCTCAGTTTAATCTTTAATCTAGTTGCCATATGTTGGTCCCAAGGGATTAATAAATTAACCTTATTTGCTATGCAGGCTTGGCTAACATTGGATTTGTGCCAGAGAGTAACGAAAATTAAACGTGTTAGCTACACAAACATCTGAAAACCATCCTTAAGTCTCTTCGTTGAATAAAATTTTACTTTACTTTGAACTCAAATATCTTTATTATTATGCATATTTAAGGTATACATCTTCATTTCTTTTCCTGTTGCTATGATAAAATACCCCAACAAAAGCAGCTTAGGGAGAAAGTTTTTACTTTAGCTCCACATTCCAGGTTGCTGTCCATCATTTTAGGAAGTCACAGTGGCAGAAACTTGACGTAATTTGTCACATCACATCCATAATCAAGAATCAGAGATGAATAAGTTTTTGTTTTTGTTTTTTGAGACAGGGTTTCTCTGTGTAGTTTTGGTGCCTGTCCTGGATCTTGCTGTGTAGACCAGGCTGGCCTCAAACTCTTAAGAGATCTGCCCCCAGAGTGCTGGGATTAAAGGCGTGCGCCACCACCGCCCGGCTCAGAGACGGTTAAGTTAATGCATGCTAGTACTCAGCTAGCTGTCCTGACTCATACAGTTTAGGACCCCCTGGCTGGGGAATGGTACCTCCCACAGTGGGATCGATCCTCTGTCTTCCCACTTCAGTTAACATAAACAAGATAAAACCCCACAGACTTCCACAGGCCAGCATGATCTAGACAATCCCTCGGGAAACACCCTCCCCTCGCCCCAGTTCTAGACTGTGCCAGATTGATGATGACTCACCATTACAGCATTCTAATCTATTTGATATACACAGCCATTGTGAAGAAACCATCACATCCACGCTAATTAACATGATCACCTCTTTTGTTCTCTGATGGTGAGAACACTTAGAATCTATTTTCTCACGAATTTCAAGTGGATAGTGTAGTAACATGCCATTCACTAGGTTTCCAGAACCAACCCACTTTCCACCATTGGAGTTTTGTACCCCTGGCCGGCACCTCATCACCTCCTCTCCCTCTAGAGCCTGGTATCTACCATTCTACTGCACGTACCTGTGAGTCTGAGGGTGACTATGACTTCTCTTCTTGGCACTAAAAATCTGATCCAGGGTTTTGCATATGCTGGGCAAGCTTGGGTTTGACTATTTTAGGTGCCATATAAATAAGGTCACATAGTCTTTGTTTTGCTGCGTCTGGCATATTTCACTGTACCAGCATTTTTCTGCTTTTGAAAGTCAAGTACTGTTTCCTTGTATGAACATATCACATTTTAAATCCACATATCTGCCACTGGAGATGTAGGTTACATAACAAATTTTAACATCTTTTCGAGATTAAAAATGCTCAACAAATTTGGTATTGAAAGAATGTATCTCAATATGATAAATTACTTATATAATAACTACAGCTAACGTTCTGTTCAATAATGAAAGATGAATTTCTTTTTCCTCTAAAGCAATTCTATTCAGCACAGTATGGAGAATCCTAGCCGGAGCAATTAGGCAAGAAAAAGAAATAAAAAGCATCCAAATTGGAAAGAAGTAAAAATTTCTCTGCAGATGGTATGATCTTATATATAGAAAACACTAAGACTCTACCAAAAATGCTAGAATTAATAAGTGAATTCAGGATGCTTAATAAAGCCCCAAGCTCTCTCTGCACTGGAAATAGAATGCAGGTCTTACTCAAAAGTCACGATGTCTAACACAAGAAATTATTGCGTAGAGAATATGATGGAAAACCCACTAGTAATAACAGTGGTTGTCATTGAGACACCTGTATGATTTTGGGGTGCTGTTTGTGTTTTTGAGACAGGGTCTCATTATGTACCCCAGGCTGGTCTAACATGCTTTATGCCCTGCAGTCTGGCCTTGAACTCGATGCAGCCTTCTAGCCTCAGCTGGGGCAATGTCACACCCAGCACTAGGGATGCACTAGACTTTAGACAAACATTTCAAACCATAGCATTTTTTCCCTTTTCTTTTGCTTTGAGACAAAGTGTCCCTCTGCAGCCCTGACTGGCCTGGAATTCACAAAGTAGACCAGGCTGGCCTTGAACTCACAGAGATCCACCTGCCTCATATCACAAGTGTTTTAAGAAGTTCTTTAAAATTCAGTTAAAAGGTGGTATTCTCTGTCCTTCACCCCACAGGCCAGTGAGGCAGACTCCACGTTAGCCTGCTGCTGCCGGGAACACTGGGTATCCTTCCCAACCCCAGAGGGGTGAGACCTCAGCATTTCTCATCTGCTGTGAAGACTAGCTCACTGGCAAGTGTGACAGAGAAGTGGCCGCTCTCTTCTGTCCACCCTCACTGGTGGGACGGAGGTCTACTTCAGAAAGAGCACACTTGAAAATGGGGTCCAATTCTCAGGGGAACAGTTTCATGCCGGGAGAAGTGAATGAGTAGCTAAACCGTGGCACATCTGGGTAACAGGATGAGCCGTAGCCATGAAAAGCTTTGGGGGAAGCGGGAATGCAAGCTATGCTCAGGAAGCCAACTTAAAAAAGGACTCCGGACTGTATAATTCTGTTCAGCATTCTGGAAAAAGCAAGAAGCAAAACCATGACACAGTGTAAAACTCAATGGTTCCAGGAACTAGTGAGGACTGGGATGGCTAGGTGTAGTGCAGAGGAATTCAGGACAGTGACGTTCTGTGAAACCACGACGGCAGACAGCACACTTACTGAACCAGTGAATGTATAGCTCCCAGAGTGTACCCTCAACTGTAAACCTGATTGTGAAGGTCACATGGGCTGATTATAACACATGAAGCATGATGTGGGGTGAGAAGCATGTGGGAATGCTTATCCTCTGTAGATGTGTATGGGATGAGAATACTGGTGGTCTGGTCCTCTTGAGGAACTAGCTCTTTACTTGGAACTGGGGGTGGGAATCCCATCTTCATGGCCACACCTGGAGTGGAACTTCCAATATACTCAACCGGGCCACAGAAGGAGGAGTGGGTCATGGCTGCAAGTTGACAGTCACTCAGGCATTGAAATCTAGTAGGTTTTCTTGAACCAATTCATGTTCTGTTTGCTATATTTCCTTGGAACCATTTCTAGAGACTTTAAATGGTTACTTAAAAATAATTTTCAATAGCTATGGTTATTCACTAGAAAGGGGGACCTCGGAGACCCTTGCGCCTCGTTCAGGAGGCACACCTTTACTTCCAACATGGTTGATCTTTTCTACAAAAGGTTCTGTTTAACTCTTGGCTTTCCAACTTCAGGTGTTGTGAACAGATTGGGAAGGGCTGGAAAGGGGACCAGAAAGTTGGCACAGTGGGCATGCACATGGGGGATTCCTATTAGAGGTGCTGAAAATGACCAACCTTGAGCACATGGCTAACTAAGGTCAGAAAGACCTAGCATACATGTTCCTTGAACAATAAACCAATGAAATGCGTCCAATACAGGGTAAAGCATATGGATTACGGCTAAGGAACAGTCTCCTGGAAGGCTTGTTAAACACTTATCCAGAAGTTTCCAGAACAGCCTTCAAAGCAGAATAGACCCTTGTCTTTGTAGGGCTAACCTCACAGTAACACAACCTTAGTAGAATCTGACAGAGACCTTTGCTAATGCAAATTCCTTAAATAACTTCAGAAATGTATGTTCATACCCAACCCTAGTCTACAGCAAGAGTGCCTGAAAGCTGCTGACACTGAGATGCAAGAAAAGCAAAAAGGTGGCCGGCCGTGTGGGCATCACTCAGCTCTTCCTTGAGGTTGAAAAGACAGAAGCAGTTGTTTCTCCCTCCCTGACTTTCTGCAGGGCTGATGGCAAAGCCACCAGCTGCATCAGCCCCTGGCAATACTTGGGATTCCGAGGTCGTGTCTGCTTCCTGAACATGACTAAGCCATTGTCTTTCCATTTCCAGGATGGGGAGATAAACTACACTCTAAATATTTATTCTTCTTATCTCATGTATTCTAATAAGGGATTTGGTTGAGGTGACATTTCATATGAAATGCTAAATATAGAACAATTTCAATTTACACAGAGAGAAATTCCTCAGTGGGTGATTCTTTTCAAATCCAGGTCACAAGCACTAGGGGAAATGGGTGCTTCTCACGTGTTGGCAGGATCACAGAACTCAGCCTTCCTCAGGGACCCCCGCTGTGGCAATTCAGTGACTCCTTCAATAAGGGAAGGAACCCCCAACACACCACACAGTAATGCTACCCACTCACTTCTCTTAAGACTGAAGTTAAAATAACTCACAATACTTTTAAAATTGTCATTTGCAAAGTTTGATTGGATAGAGCTATTTAATAAACTGACACTCTTAGACTGACTGAATTTGACTGCAAGCAAAAACAGGAAATCAGAAATTGCAACACATGCAAATTATACATACCTGCATACATACATTTACACACATGTAAAGTAACCACATAGCATGCACGTAATTCGTGTGTCCATCACAATAGAGATAGGAGCATGCTTTAAGAGTCATGGAGGCATCTTCAAACTCACAAACTAAACCCTAGAGAAACAGAAGTTGACTCTAGAGTGCTTTGCTTCTGTGGTGCTGGGATTGAACCTAGGGCCTGCACAGGCTAGGTGAGCACATTTCTGCCAAACTGTGTCTGAAGCCCTTAAAGAACGTCGATGAACAGCAAAGTGACACTCCGTGAAGTGACCTCTCTCATCTTAGTTTTATTAAACTGGTTTAAGATGGACATGAAGCACTCCCTTTGTTTACTCTACGGGCATCGTCCTTCTTGGAAAACAATTAGCCTGCCCCTGGCCTCTGGGTGCTGCTACTGCTGTTTAACACAAAGAGGCAGATTGAGGAGGAGCCTGAAAACACAGTTGCCTGTTACTCTACGAGCCTGCTGGCTAAGTCTTCCTCTTAACTACTGACCAGGTAAGCAACCAGCGAAGAATATGACAAAGAACTAGATGCATCCCTGTGCCTTGATTAAAACAAAAACAAACAAAATATAGTGAGTAATATATTCTTTGGAAATTGTTAAGATTGAGGTCACAACAAATAGCCAAATGAATGGAAACACATGAACTGTGAACCAAAGGCTGGAGGGCCCCCAACTGGATCAGGCCCTCTGAATAGGTGAGACAGTTGATTGGCTTGATCTGTTTGGGAGGCAACTAGGCAGTGATACCAGGTCCAAACAGCATGAGTTAGCTGTTTGAAACCTGGGACTTGTGCAGGGACGCTTGGCTCAATCTGGGAGGAGGGGACTGGACCTGCCTGGACTGAGTCTATCAGGTCAATCTCAGTCCTCAGGGGAGGCCTTGCTCTGGAGGAGGTGGGAATGGGGAGTGAGCTGGGGGGACGGGGAGGGAGGCAGGAAGGGGGAGAACAAGGGAATCTGTGGCTGTTAGAACTGAATAGTATTATAAAATAATTTTTAAAAAAAGAAAAAAAAAAGATTGAGGTCACAAATCTTTAGATAACATCATTATATGTTGGAAACTATATACTTTTTCCCCCAACATTTCATTACAGCAAACTTTTAAACTACCCTGGTTAAAGTCTTTTGTACATAAAGATATTTCAATATTTTTATGGATTATTCATAAAGAAAATAAAGGGAGAAGAGTGGATGCCTCATTTCCTAAAATCCTTCTGACTAATATATACTTATATACACATATATTACATACGACATAAATTCGGTTGGGATTCTACAAAATTACCTATAATAACAAGGCTTCCCTTTGTTAACAAAACATACTTAAAATAATTCTGAGTCCTATTAAAAGCCTAAGAGTAATACTTGAGTTGGTTTGCAATGGGTATCTCATTCTGAAAAATGGTGTCTTGGGCTTGGGAGACAGCTTACTGGGTAAAATAATTACTGTGTAAGCATGAAGCCTGGAGTTCTGATGCCCAGTACTCACACGAATGTCACTGGGTATGGTGGCTGGTCTGCAATTCCAGCACCCGGGAGGCAGAGGCTTGCTCACAGCAAGCTGATTAGCTACACTAGCTAATGCCAAGTGCTACCCAGGGAGATTCTACTTGTAAGAAGAGTGTGATTACGGAAGACACCTCCGTCAACCTCTGGCCTCCACATACTCCCACACATGCACAATGTACGACCCCCATACACAATGTGGATGTGCTCCTACACACCCATACAACCTCACAGTGCACTCACACATGCATACTACATATATACAAATACAATAAAAATACTATCTTACAAAGGCTTAAGGCATAAACAACAAATTGCTCTTTTGGAATTAAACAGGCTTGTCCGTATGTATTCCATAGCACTCCGTTCTAATGGTTCAGAACCTGAGGTTGACTGGTTTCACTTCCCACCTGGTGGGTAAATCCCTGGACCAACTACAACAGGCTGAAGACATTCACTGTCAGAAAATCAGTGTTTTGAGCCTTCTCAGTTCTTAATCACTCTTCCTGTCTAATCATAAAATAATTCTGGGCAGCACTAATCTGTCATAAATCCAGCTGTTCAGACCGGAAGCTGGCTGTTGGAGACAGAGAATGGCTCAGGGCCATCCTTTTGTGATGTGGCCATACGCTGTGGAGGCCACAGGTCGAGACTCATTTCACATTTTCTGCACACACCCATTACAAGGCTGGTTCTCTCCACAACGAGTCCTGGCTCCTGAGGCTTCTCACATCATTCCTCCATCACTTCTGGTTTTTCCCCAGGAGCACAGGTGAGTCATGTGACTGCAGGGAAACAGCATTTCTTACTCTACTTTGTGCTGCAAGCCACACAGAAACCCACAGGGCAGCAAGGATTAGTTCCTCCGCACTCGCTGCTTGCATTTAGTAGTCTGTGCCCTGACACCTTTCTGGTTTTCCTGTTCATAAACACTTGAGTGTGTGTGTGTGTATTTCCTCACATCTATCTGTCTTTGCAGGTACCCCTTCTTTGAACAATTCTGATAGGCACAAATCAGCTTCTATGGTGTAAATTATACCAGTTTCTAAGAACACAGTCCAAACCGTAGTCACAAACTTGACTGTTGTCCACAAACTGCCCTGTAACATGTGGGACCGCAGTCAGAACCCAGTGACATCACTTCTTTCAAACTTTGCTAGTGACTAGTCACTCCATCTTTGACTCATTTTCCTTGCAGATAGCAATGTGTGTAGCTGCGTTGCCCATTTCACAGTGACAATGCCCCATGACAGCTCACAAAAACGGTGAATCAGAAGAGCGCAGTGGCCAATGTCAATCACTGCAGAGAAAAGCCCCGGTAACAGAGGTCACAGAACGATCAGTCCCCACAGAGTACGGGGGTTCTTTGTACTTCAGGTTGCCTGGCCACTGTGCTGTTTAAGCAGTTTCACTATTTCACCAAGGCTGGCTGTATGGCCTTAGTCTTGTGGTTATTATACCCTGGCCTGTAGATGGAGTTTTCCCCAGTCCTGCCTGGCCCACAGTCAGAACAAATCTCTCTCACCCACCAGTCCCGTAGTTGCTCAGACCCAACCAAGTAAACACACAGAGACTTGTATTGCTTACAAACTGTATGTCTGTGGCAGGCTTCTTGTTATCTAGTTCTTCTATCTTAAATTAACCCATTTCTATAAATCTATACCTTGCCACATGGCTTGTGGCTTACCAGTATCTTACATGTTGGTACTCATGGCAGCGGCTGGCAGCGTCTCTCTGACTCAGCCTTCCACTTCCCAGAATTCTCCTCTCTGCTTGTCCCACCTATACTTCCTGCCTGGCTACTGGCCAATCAGTGTTTTATTTATTAACCGATCAGAGCAACACATTTAACATACAGAACATCCCACAGCACTGGCCTCCCACCATTGAGGAATTCTGGTGTACACTGACTCCTGGCTTGAACAATCACTTCTATAGTCTTTCATAGCGGCAAAGCAAGGCCTGTTTATGAATGTGCATGTGCACATGCATGGCTGGTTTTAAAAAGTAAAAATGGGATTTTTTATGTATTCTGAAACACGTTGTTTGAATGTGAGCACAAACACATACCCATAATTATTCTTAATGGCTGCTGCAGTCCAGTGAATGGATGAGCTGTTGCTTAGTATTTCACTGCTGATGGGTATTATAGGCTGGTTACATTTGTTGTTTTTTTTTTCTCTTTTTTTACATGCTAACACATTTTTGTGTATGTACTCAAGCATTCTACTGAATCAGTTTCTACAAGTGAACTACTGTATCGTTCTGTCTGGGACAGAAGGATTATTGAGCTCTAGGTCACACTGGGTTCCATAGTGGAGACCCTATCTCAAAAAAAAAAAAAAAAAATTACTCAGTTTTGCTGGTGGTCACAGCAACACAAAGCTGCACCACAATGAAATGACATCTTGTGATGGAAGGTCAAGGATTCAGTTTTGACAGGACAGGGGTGGAGAGCTCGAGGACCCACTGGTCCTCATGCACCTGGCCAATACTGGCCTAACTGGTGGGACCTCTGGATGTGTGGTCCGGCACGTCCCCCAATTTCTGTGGGAATGGATTACTGTTCAAATGCAGCTTCTGTGGCTGGGCATACCTGTGTACCTGGTTGAGGTAATGAGCCGTTTTGCTCTGAACAGGCTCACTAAGCAGCCTAATGATCTTAACTCCTGAGGGAACATCATTTCATTCCTGCAAATTCCTAGCAATTGCATGCTGATGTCCCCTGATAATTTTCCAACTGGTATATTTACAATTTATAATTGTGTTTCACATACACAATAGTCTCTGTCTCTCTCATGTTTTGAGTTTTCATTCTTTGACATTGTGGTTTGAATGAGGATGTTCCCATGGGCTCAGATAATCGAGCACGTGGTCTCCAGCAGGTGGCGCTCTTTGGGAGGTGGAAGCTTGCTGGAGGAAGTCGGTCACTGCCAGAGGCTTTGAATAGTTTCGTCTTGCCTCCCTTACTGTTTGCTTTTTCTGCCTCGTGTTTACGTATTAGAGTGTGAGCTCCAGCTTTCTGCTCTGGCTGCTATGCCTCCTAGCCACAATGGACTCTTAGCACCATGGAATCATAATCCCAAATAAACCCTTCCTTCCGATAGTTGCCTCAATCACGGTGTTTTATCAATGCAACAGAAGAGTAAAATTACACTGGACTTTCCATTTCTGTTCACTTCTGTTATACAGATGCTCACAATGGCCATACACACCAATCTTCCCAATCACTGCTTTTGAGTGTAGGTAATTTTCAGTAATGTCATTCTTCATCCTAACTATATTCCTTATCTTCTGTCCTTTGGCAATTCCTTTAAAGTCATTAATTCCTTTCAAATTCTTACACACAGTTTAGGTAGAGCTCAAACTCCCCCACACCCCAAGTGCTCCAGCATCATTTAGTGACTAGATCCCTTTCTCAGTTCAGTGTATAAAAATCTGCCATTATAACTCAATGACTTGATTATTAAATATTTGCTTACAGTGGCTGGAAACATTCTCAGTGGTTAAGAGCAATTGCTCTTCCCCAAGACGTGGGTTTGGTTCACAGCAACTATATGGCAGCAGCTCAGAACTGTAACCACAGTTCCAGGGAATCAGGAACCCTCTGCTGGCCTTTTGTAGCCACTGGATGCACATTGTATACATACATCATGTAGGTACAACACACAAACACATAAAATAACTCTTCAAATATTTACTTTTAGCTTTTTAAAACTTAGTATCTTCTTGATACTCTCCAAGGTTCAAATAAATCATATCTTACAGGCTTTTTACTTTTTCTGCACGTGTATGTGTGTGGACACACATCTGTGCCTGTGTTTGGATGACACAGATGGATGTTGGATGTGGTGGTTTATAGAAGAATGGCCCCCACAGACTCACATATTTGAATCTTAGTCATCAGGGAATGACACTACTTGAGAAGGATTAGGAGGTGTGGCCTTGCTGGAGGAGGTGTGTCACTGGAGGCAGGTTTGAGGTTTCAAATGCCCAAGTCAGGCTCAGTGTCTGTCTTCCTGCTGCCTATGGATCTGAATATAGAACTCTCAACTACTGCTCCAGCACCACACCTGCCAGTATACAGTCATGCTCTCCACCATGACGACAACGGATTAAACCTCTGAAACTATGAGCCTGCCCCAATGAAATGCTTTCCTTTATAAGAGTTACTGTGGTCATGGTGTCTCTTCACAGCAATGGAACACTAACACATCAGTTGTCTTCCTTAATTGCTCTCTACTTTACTTACTGAGGCAGGGTCCCCTGAACTAGTACACCCCAATTCAGTAGCTTCTAGCTGCTTGTGCAATTGATCCTCTATCTCTGCCTCCGGGATTACCAGCAGGTTACCATGTAGAAAAAAATTCCTGAGAGATGGCTCAGTAGTTAAGAGCACCGGCTGCTGTCCTAGAGGACCCAGGTTCAAATCCCAGCACCCACATGGCAGCTCACAGCTGTCTCTGACTCCAAGATCTGGCACCCTCACACAGCTATACATGCAGGCAAAATGCCAATGCACATAAAATGAAAATAAATATATATATATTTTTTAAAAGAGAGAATGAACTCTTGAACCCCAACAGAGACCTAATATTCCAGTTGGGCTGGTTCAATCACTTTGACTAAGGGACCACCCTCAGGAAGGTGGTTCATCTTAAGCCATGCTAAAGAGATGGGCGGAATAATTAGCTCTTTAATGAGATGCTGCAGGTTTCCCTTCCCAGAATCTTTGTCCCCCTCTGCAGCAGCTCAAGAGGCACACCAAAGTCAAAAGTCTGCCTGCTTCTCTCTTCTCCTTCCTAAGCGTGCCTCCCTTCACACTTGCCCAAGCACTTCCTTACTCCTCTATGGCTTCCCTTCCCTCCATGTGTCTACTTTCCATTCGAACTTCAATGGCTTTTTCCTTCTCTCTTTTATCCTCTTCCAGGAAGCTGCTGGGATTCACAGCTCACCTGCCCTGGGGTTCTCTTTCAAACTCTAATAAAACTGTCCTTCTGCTTCCATTTGAATCCATTCATCAATTCTCTGAATAATGAAAATAAGAATTCCAAGAGAGGATCCTGATTTCCTCTGTCATCCACATCAGCTCAGCTGTTATGTGGGTGCAGAGATCCAAACTCTAAGCTATTTCTCCAGTCCAGTTTACAGGTTCCTAAGTAGTAAAATTAGTGATATACTTAAAACACACAACATATTAAGGACAGAAACACAACTTTAGAGAGAATATATTTAATCTATTTCATGAAAAGGAGTACAACGCTTTGGAAAAGAGGTTAAGTTTCCATGTATAGTAGAATACCCCCGCTTCCCAGGACTCCAGGGATCACACTGTACAGTAGAAACACACCCTTGCTTCCCAGAACCCCAGGAATCACATTGTACAGTAGGAACACACCCTTATTTCCCAGGACCCCAGGAATCACATTGTACAGTAGGAACACACTCCTGCTTCCCAGGACCCCAGGAATCACACTGTACAGTAGGAACACACTCCTGCTTCCCAGGACCCCAGGAATCACACTGTACAGTAGGAACATACCCCTGCTTCCCAGGACCCCAGGAATCACACTGTACAGTAGGAACACACTCCTGCTTCCCAGGACCTCAGGAATCACACTGCATATTAGGAACACACTCCCGCTTCCCAGGACCCTAGGCATCACACTTCATTTGAATTAATGAAGGCCATCAAGTTCTCATTCCACCTAAACAACATATTTTAAAATCCACTGGAGTTTGGTCTACAAATAAATGTAAAATACACAGTTGCATAAAAATATATTAATCCATCTACATTGAACACTTAAAAATGCACAGCAAGTGAATTCTTTCAGGACTAAACAATGTCTAGAAATATCAGCATCTGAACTTGTACTGGTTAGGCATGAAGTTGTCACAGCAGACCACCTCTAGTCTCACAAATGAAATTACAATTATGCACACAAGATGGGAAGAGTCTCTTACATGACAGACAAATGTCAATCGTGATTACACAGCAAGCCTGAAGGAATGACTGTCACAGAATCTGGACTGACTCCCCACACACTCCTCCAGAGGGATCGAAAACTACACCGTCAACCCAGGTACAACTAGGAAGCTTTACTCCAAAGCATGGGAAGTCACACAGGCCGGTTCTCTGCCTTTGAAAACTGAGACATTACTAGGAATCCTAGAAAAACAATCATCACAACTCCCCATTCCCAGCTCTCTGTGGAACCCTGGCTCCTCAGCAAAGGCTCTCCTGAAACTGTCAGTTTCTGAGGGTGGAAGTCAAGTGCTGAGGGGGCACTGGCTTAGTTTTGAGCAGATAAACTGCGATGATGACATCACAGGCACACATCAATACATCCCAACTCTATGCAAACAAAACTACCTTGTGTTTCTGGTGGAACTAGAAAGAAAGATAATAAATTTTTAAAATAGAAGATAGTTCGATGCTATGTTAGGGACTTGTGTATTTTTCCCTTTATGGTCTTATTTATCTCAACATATTTTCTCATGAAACTAGGTACAGAATAATAATTCTTTTTGAACTGTCTGTATTGCAGAGGATCTTTACTGCCCCCCCCCCTTTTGTTTTATTTCAAATGGAAAGCTGTAACTAAATACCCTAAGAATACCAAGGGCTTATCTACACTGAACAGCTTCAGATTTCACATTTAAAAAAAAGCAATTTTGCTCAAGTCCACTTCTTGGGCAGGGCAGCCACAGAACACTTTTGGTACAGGCTTCTGGCTTAGTGTTCATTTCTGACCTAAGGCTGATGTGCACACAGGGGAAGTAGACTTGAAGATGCTTGCAGGGGTTTCCTTTGGGTAGGAGGCTGTCAACAGCAGAAGGTCCACAGGCACACTGGAGTGCTGTGCCAGGGGAGGAAAGGACACACCAAGAATGAGTAACTGCACCCAGGCACACATTCCACAGGTATCTAGGGTTTTAGCTTTTCACCTCTGACCTCTGGCAATGATTAAACAAAGCGGCACACTAAGGCAAAGGCTGATTAGAAACGCCTGCAGGAGAGCGTGTGTCCTAGTCCTCTGCCAGCCTGCGTGCTCTCAGCAGCCACCTGGGAGCTGAGGCACCAGTCTACAAGTCCCCACATTGAGGAGCCAAGGTTTATTAGCCACAGAATGCCATGTGGCTCAATTACCAAAGCCTGTAACTTTATGACCATTTTTTCTATTACCTATTGCGAAGAAATGGGAGCAAAGCAAACCTCATTAAGCCAGGGTAAAACAGTGACTCAGGGTGACTGCTAAGTCTCCGCTTACGCTGTGACACAGGTGGAAGAGATCTCGGTGATTAGCACTGCGGCCTGCCTTAAGGTGTGTGGCTACATCCCTGTCAAGGTAAGCAGGGATGGCATCTAAGACCCAGGCAGCCATCTCCTTCCTGCACCACAGGATGTTTCACCACCATGCTATTGCACATTGTACGTGACAACACTCTGCATTGGGATGCCCATTAGAAGCCGTCACTGGCACGCAGCAGTCTGCCTCACAATGCCAACTTCTGAATCACTAGGGCTACACCAGGACCATTAAGGATGCAGGAAGGCAGAGGACTTCATACTTCTATACCTCACTTTTGCTCACATAACACATTGTCTCCAACAGGAGTGAACTTCACAGGGTCTGCACTAGCCCTGTTCTTCAAGACAAGGCCATTTGGACAGTCCTGCTGGAACTAACTGGTTTTCCTGTACACACACCTGTTAGAAGAACTGAGGATATGGCTGAAATGAGGGCCATAGAAAACCCTCTGGAAAATAACAATTACATATACCATTTCAAGGCCTAGGTGGTAAGAGCCCATGAAAAGTCATGTCATTTAAATGGCATTATTTGAATTTCAAAACCACTCACTCCTAGGGCTCCTGGAATTCTCTGGATTGGTGAGTTACTACATAAAGGAATGAAGTATGTGAACTATGCATGTCTAAGTCACTATAGCAGGTGCGGGTGAGGGTGGGGGTGTGTGTGGGGGGGAGGACGACTGTCCAGGGTCTGCCCCTTCCTAGGTGTACGGTCTTGATCGCCCTGAATCCAAGGAGGAAGGACCCAGCTTCATCATAAGGCTGCTGCGAGGATGCTGGGTACGTACCAGCAGATGGAAAGAATTCAACAAATGGAACTATTCTTCTGCCCGTGTCCTGAGGCCTGAGGCAGTGGATACAGAAGCATTCCTCCTTCAGCAGGTTCTCCACTCTGCGCCTTGTAGGAGCCTCAATCATGCTTGCTGCTCACTAGTCACACCAGTCAGTCAAGGATACCCAGCACCCCTGCGTACTAGGTCCTCTTCTGGGCACTGGGCTCTATCCCAGGAGCTTTCTGACCTGCAGGCAGGCCATCACCAGGCCAAAGCAGCTCCCTTCTCTGCACAGCACACACACCTATCTAGTCTGTATGGTGTTCTGAAGCCCACCCCAGGAAATACACGTGAAGGCACTCTGAAGACCCCAGAGAAGAGCATCCCAGGTTGCTGCCTCCAGCATGCTCGGGTTGCAATCTGAGGATGCTTGTACAAGTTCTAAGGGTGTGTGAGGTCTCCAGCCATGTCTGGATTCTCTATGGAACAAATGTATTGGTTAAAGTTCCAGATGGGCTTTTTAAATCCTTCGCTACAGCATGGAGGTGCTTCTTTACAAACAATAGTGATTGTGAAACAGTAATACGTCCTACCAGAAAATGTTCTTCTTCTTCTTCCTGAACACAGGTCCTACTGGGTCTACTAACGTGACAAATGATGGAGAAATGTTTTGCTTTAGAAACTGGAGTTGTGAAGAAAATGTCAAGCACGTGTCTGTGGCCATAAATTATTGTCATTATTAGTAACTAAACTGATAAGTAGCAGTTCATAAATTACTTCGTGCTAAATGCCGTGTGAACATTTCACTGAATCCTGGCAGCAAGCCCAGGCAGTCCCTGCTTTATAGGGTTAGACTCGTCTACAGAGCACACACTCTTGCAACCACACTGTGCTACACAACAGAAACACTATAATTATTCCTGTCCTCACCAACTCACAGTTTTGAAGAAAACTGGTAAGTGAAAGGACCCTAAAAACACCCCATCTTTGTAATGTAAGTGGCTTTAAAAACACTATTGCATTAGTGCTTATAATTCAGATTTCTCTTGAAAAATATTAGATTTCTTCCTCAAGTACTGACTGTCGACACATACAGAGAAGCAGAATTAAAATGAAAGACCAGGAGTTTACTCACTTAGAAGCATTACTGATACAGTCCCCTGCAGATACTTTCATGTTACTGTGCACTACAAAACTTCACTTGTGGTAACATTTCCCCGCCCCCTGAGGACTGAACCAGGGTCTCTGCAGACCAAAGAAACATCCTCTTCCTGAGTTACAACTCTAGTCTTTGGTGACTGGTCTTAAACATTCTGCCAAAGGCAATAACCAAGCTGAAGTCTCTTCAGTTGATAGACAAAAACTAATAGTCAGTTCTGAATCTGTGGCAAAATTATAATTATACATTTTCATTATTCTCCCCAAATTTCCAACTTTAAAAAAACAAAACAAAACAAAAAAACAAAAAAAAACTGGCCAAAACCCATCATCTCAGTGGTCTGGGCCCCAGAGTAGACAGGCCAGGAAACAATTAAAAAGCTTACAGAGAAAACAAGAGGCGCTGCAGATCCTGACGTTTTAAAACTAAACTTTCCAGTGTTTTCTTATGTGACATTTGTGTCACCCATCAATCTAGGAACCTATGTGCACTGTCAGTGTGTTTTCTAAATCTACATGAACCCAAGACCAACAATATTTTAGCAAAAACAGCAGTGTGGAAAGGCAGGGGTGAGAAGGAGAAGTTAAGCTCTGTATTTTGAAGACCAAGGAACCATTCAGTCACTGAAGACTAAACTTAGACTCTGCCCAGACAAAGAGAATGCCAAGGGATTCTCAAGAGGATTTAGGGATTTTTAAGGTACATGAAACTACAGAATACATACTTGTGTTTTTAGAGTGAAAAATAAATTACCATTATTTCTACATTAACTAAACTGTATAGACTCTGTTCTAGAGAGTGACACTGTTTATGTCCTCAAACAGGAAATAACTGAGCCAAAATATTCTCATCCTGTCCAACTGGAAATGAGAAACACAAGAAATCAAACGAGGCTGAAAGACACTTAAGGTGCACTCACCACAGCACAGCACAGCACAGCACATCGGCTACAGACTGTAGCTGCAGATCCTGTGCTGCGGCTGGTTCTGGAAGCAAAGGTTTCTGAAGTAATTAGTGTAACTCTAATCAAGATCCCTTTCCTTTCCTTTTCCAGTGGCATTTCTCTTGAAAAGTAGCTTTTTCAGGTTACTAATTAAGTCATGATCTAAATGTGCTTACTTCAGAGAGTTTTTAGCTAACTTAATAATAAAACAAGCAAATATTACCTATCAAAACTACTTCAAAAATCAATCAATGAATGTGTGGAATGATACTTAAATAATCCCACTTCCTATCTGGTACTTCTGTGGCAGGAAGGGAGGCATGCTATACAGGCTGTCTACAGATCCCTACTGAGTTTCTATGTGGGGCTCAACTGATGATTCTGATACCTTGTAACCTGAATAAATAAAAAATACGTCAAGTCAGCTTTAAAACAAGTGGGATTTTCAATAGTTATGATAATCTAGGATAATTACAGTAACAATGAGAATCAAACCCCTCCAGTATCCCTTTTCAGTGATGTTTCTTATGAGGCTAAAGAAAACAAATACCAAAACAGCATCAGCAAATCACTGTGTTTCAGCCCTAATATTTTAAATGAAAGTATATTAGGATAACTATACCTGTCAACCACATTAAAACATTGTACATTGATAATAGGCAATTTGAAGGTTTACATGTGATTTTTCAAAATGTCAGAATTAATGATCATAATTTAAATTCTAAATATGGGAACCAAAACAATAACAAAAATCTCAAAGCCAATAAATCTGTGTTTGACTCTTAGAACTGAAATGTGAATTTCCAAAATAACATAGTACTCACTTATATCAAGTTCCACCTTCACAACAAACTATCATACACAGCAACACAGCCTAACCCCACCTCAAAAGGCAGCGTGTCTCTGGGGAGCCAGGCATTGTCTGGTTGGAAGATGTTCATTAAAAAAATAGTTAAAAAGAAGTCTGCATGCCCTTAGAAATTCTTTGTTTCTTTGTTTTCTGTATAAAGTTATAAGGCATTAATAATGGCATGTTAAAACAAATAATTTATAGTAAAAATAGATTAAAACTCTTTTAAAAATACCTCAGATGAGAAAAAAGACAGAAGAGATAATAAGTAACCACTCATGTGCTTTCTAAGCTTCTACTGAATACACCTTTGTTCTGCCTTTAAACAGACCTTAGACACTAAATGGAGGTGCCTTATATAAAGGTACACAGTGTAGGCCTGTCCAGTCACTAGGAAATTTACACACGAACTGGGCTGACCGCTACTGATAAAGGCAGAAGAGGTTATTTAAAACACCTGGTATTATTAGTATTGACTGCAAATGACAACAGTCTCTGACTGAGCACGGACTGCAGCCTTGTGCCAAAGAGCAGCAAGGTTTACACTACCGGGGTTCAAATGATGGTCAATGACCTGTCTAGCACACAGCTAAAATGAAGAAATGTGTTTAGAATTAAAATGTTAATAAGGAGCACAGCTTTATTTTGGTATCAGTTGTTACAACTGAGCAATGGGTTTCTAGAACGCTCAGGACATTTCCCCAAAGGACAGGCAGAGGATGGATGTGGGCTGTGGTGAGGGCTCCTGGCTGCTCTCTAGAATACATGTGTGAGCTCGACAGCAGCTACACGGCCCGGCTGGGCATCGGCTATGTGCAAAGGCTGCCTGAACAAGATGCTCTTCATCATGCAAGCGCTGCTGTCCGCACTGCAGTAGTAGAGGAACGCGCTGACAGAAACCACAGCTTCAAGGGATACGCACTCGGTGGGGATCCGCAGCGCGATTGTGGGTTGACTGGAAATGCTCTCTATGTCTCCAGATGGGATCTGCTCCTGAAGAAGCCACTCACTGCCTAGAAAACAGGAGAGAACATCATGAAGTCTGTAGGAAAGACAAGAGGCTGGGCACACAAGTGTGAGAACCAGAGTTCAGACCCCAGAACTCACCTAAATGCTGGGTGGACATGACACCCACCTGTAATCCCAGAGGACAGGGGGTGGGGACAGGGCACGCCCGAAACAAGCTGGCCAGTCAGACTATTAAGACAGTGAGTGTGGGCTTAGTGACAGACCCTTCCTCAACATTTTGGGTAGAGAGAGGTCAAAGGAGACACATGGAATTAACCACATGCACACACCTATACATACATGTGTACTCACACCATGTGGACACACTCACACACATAATATACACATACATTTGAAAAGATACAAGTAGGAAACTAGAAAAGTCTAAGGAAAGACTCTTAATCCACAGGTAATTACTGTGAGCCCGTGAGTGCCAGGCATGCGCTCTGTGGAAATGACGCGCAGGAGAGACATAATGGCCCAGCCTGATGGTCACTGTATTCATTAGTGCAGCTCTTCCCTTCTGTGAAAGCTATAAAACAAACCACAAACTGATCTCTACAGAGGAGAAGCTGAGAACTGCATCTACGGCTCTTTGGATCCGTCACACAGCGCAAAGTGCGTCTACTGTTGACGAAACGGGACGGTGAGACAGATCATTCTCACCCAGGGGAAAAGTCTCCAGCGACACAGACTAAAAACTGCAGGATAAACTGCAGAGAATACAAACGCATACACAACTCTGTAGTGACTTCTAAATCCAGTCAGGGCAGTAATAAACTATTTTAATATTCAAGTCTAGAAATAGGATGCCAGCTATTTCTTTGTATATTTTTCATATATATCACATTTATGACTGAAGACAAAGTGAGATGTTTGTAGTTCTTTAAAACACTTACATATTCTAGCCATTTTAACTATTTCTAAAGAACCAGCCCCAAAGACAAAGTATCTTCTACCCGTACATGAAGACATGAGCTCTATAATACTTTTAGAATCTTTGAATTACTAGGATTCTTGCCTACAAGCTTATTTCCCTATATAGTAAAAAGAAGCCAATATTTTAGACAAAGAATGAAACATCTAAGTATTTGACTCTTTCCCTTTATAGGACAACGGCTCAGAATTCAATGATCTGGATGTCTAAGATGCAGCATTAAAAAAGTTAATTGTCACCGGGCGTTGGTGGCGCACGCCTTTAATCCCAGCACTCGGGAGGCAGAGCCAGGCGGATCTCTGTGAGTTCGAGGCCAGCCTGGGCTACCGAGTGAGCTCCAGGAAAGGCGCAAAGCTACACAGAGAAACCCTGTCTCGAAACACCAAAAAAAAAAAAAAAAAAAAAAAAAAAAAGTTAATTGTCCCCATGCCATGGTGGCACACACCTTTAATCCCAGCACTTGGGAGGCAGAAGCAGGCAAATCTCTTAAGTTTGAGGCCAGCCTGGTCTACAGAGTGAGTTCCAGGATGGCCAGAGCTATACAGAGAAACCCCCTCTTGAAGAGCCAAAACAAAACACAAACAAAACAAAAAAGGTTAATTGTCAATATCTGACTTAAAAAAAATACTGGTCTCTAATTATGCAAAGAAATTAAATCTATGACCTGTGATCCCCAATTACAGGGCTGCTTTGTTATGTTATAGACACAGGCAGAACAGCCAACCCTTCCTAGGCCCTCCTGGAACCCAGAGAGGGGCTGTGGCGTGCCCAGGGTTTGCAGTCTGTCCCCAATGCTAGGCCCAAAAGCCCAGCTTTCTTCCTCGTGGGGATCAGAGGAGGGGGTTTGCTCAGGGAGTCTCCTGAGGGCCAGTCCAGACTCAGCAGCAGCAGTCCACCTGCAGAGTCCCCTCGGCCTGGACACCACACTGAGAGCTGCAGACCAGCGGTTTCTGCCTGAGTGTATGGAGGTGAGCAGGCACGAGGCCAGGACGGGGTGACACACACACAACAGGAAGTGTGTGAGAGGGTGTGGGAGAGAGGAACTACGGAAGTGGGGACTGGTGAGAACGTGTGAAAGAGAACGCGTGGGAGAGCAGGGCAGGGCAGGTCATCCACGACAGCAGACCTGCTCTCAGACCCGCTGTCCACTCTGGCACAGCAGCTAACGGTGGACAGCACTAACGAGAACAGGCAGGACACGTCTCCTCAGGGGAGAAGGAAGAGCCGCCACAGGACAAGCTAAGAAGTAAGGAAGCGCCCCTTTACTTCTCCTCAGCAGACTTTCAATTTCTTACTTAGTCAGTCAATTTTTGGTTTTTTGACATTCTGTAGCCCAGATGGCCTGGAAATCACTATGTAGCTCAGGCTAACCTCAAACTTGCAGTCTTCCTGCCTCAGTCTCCTGAGTGCTGGGACTGCAGATGAGAGTTTCAGTGGTTCTTTTGGGAACAAGAAGAAGGCGGCAAAACAAGGCAACACGCAGACAAATCTACTTCCCAGAGCCGTGGTGCTCAGAGATGGCAGGGCTCTCGTGGGCCACACCGTCGTAACGAGGGAAGTGGAAAGACAAAGGCCAAGAGAGAGATAGCTAAGTGGGGTGAAACCAGACTCATATTCCCCCTAATTTCCCTCAAATCTTGCCCCAACACATAGTAAAATATGTAACAAGCCATCATCTCAAAGCCTAGGAATTTCTTCTCTGTGTGCAGAGCTCAGCTCATACCTTCAGCGGTGAGGAACCAGCAGCTGGACACGCCTTCCGTCAGCTTCGCCCCTGGTGGAAGGTCTAGCTTGAGCTTGAGCTGCAGCGTCTGGCCAGGACACACAGTCACAGGGGCGAGCTGAATGTGTGGGGCAGACTTGGGCACCTTGGGTACCGTCTTCTGCTTCTCTGTAGGGAAGGGGCCGTCTACCACGGCACTGGCAGGCTTGTAGACCGGGAGCTAGAAGACCAGACGACGGACGCGTTATTAAAGCAGAAGGACTTTTAGACCAAATGGAGAGAGCCTAGCCTTAGACAGGGCCAGGTTCTTCATCAGTGACATCAGCTGCCACTAAAGGATGTTTCCCAGAGTACAGAGGAACTGTCCGCCTCAGTAGCCAGATCACCTATAAGGACACAGAATGTAACCAACTGTCCCATGGCTTATAAATGGCAGGAAAGTAAGCACCACTTACAAATTTAAGGACAGTGAATATGCTACACACTCATGACCTTTGCTGCCAAGAGAAATCTAGATGATACTTTTGATGCCAATCTCTAGTTTTTATTTAAAAATAAAACTCTTAAAAATAAAAGGCCACCTCCCCACCCCCCAGGTTAATAGGATACATTAAAAAGCAATGGTGCCGGGCGGTGGTGGCGCACTCCTTTAATCCCAGCACTTGGGAGGCAGAGCCAGGCGGATCTCTGTGAGTTCGAGGCCAGCCTGGGCTACCAAGTGAGTTCCAGGAAAGGCGCAAAGCTATGCAGAGAAACCCTGTCTCGAAAAACCAAAAAAAAAAAAAAAAAAAAAAAGCAATGGGCAACAAACATTTCTCTTTGAAAATGGATTGGAACTTGGTCAAGTTTTCCCTAGTCTATCTCATTTTCAGAGTTTGGGAGCTGTGACTTCTAGAGGTTCCGCCAGAAGATGACTTGGTAATGGATTCACCACAAAATTCAGAAAGACAGCAATAACCTAAGGATCACTGGATAAAATGAGTCCACACGGCACATAAATACAACGTGTGCCATGACTTCTACACATTTAAAAACAGACCTGAGGCCTCTATTTTATTGAAGGTTCATCCAATTCTCTCCAAATTCCAGCGTCTTCCTCAAATGCTCAGAAGAGATGGAAACTTATATTTTAAGACTAACAGGAGACCTTCAGAGCAAGTCCCTGGCTGGGCTGTCCCAGAACACAACAGGGACATCCACTTCCGACTCCCGCTCTCCATGTGCCAAGTGTGCAGCGGAGACGGCCAGGCCAATGCTTTAGAGCTCAGTGCCACCCTCAACCCCACATCCTCTAAGCTGTTGTAAGATAACTCACCACAGACACTGTCCTTGCTTCTAGATCCACCACTTTAATCTGGTGATTATTAGTGTCTGCTACATACAGCAGCCGACCACCGTCGCCGACACACAAGCCCCCAGGCTCGTTAAAGGCTGGCTCTGCATCTCCAGTGCATGCTAGCGTTGTGCAGGCTTTTGTTTTTGGATCCACAACTTTAATCTAAAGGAACAAGAACAAACGTTTCCCCTGCAGTCAGCCCTGTTTACAGCAGTGCCAGGGAGACCAGAGGACTCCCAACTGCCACCAGCATTCTCAATCAACAAATCTCACGACAGTAGATATTTCCCTATTTTCCTAAAAATTACAACATTCAAATTATGTCATCGAAGGGAAATATGTCGTCCTGAGTAAAACCTTCCTAACATCTTAGTTATAGCACATTTTCTTGTTAATTCCAGGATTGTTTTCTGGAATCCACACAGTTAACTGACTTTCCTGAGAACACTGTCTGAGGACTGCTACTTTGTTGAATGGAAGGCCAGCCAGTGATGGTCAAGTTTATGGTTGCTTATCACATGGCCCAGAACTCTGCAGTGAGAATGGAAACACCTGCATGGAAGAGGAAATGGTGCTGAAGACCGGTTTATTTGCTCCTGATCACTGTAACTGTGTAACAGTTCAAAAATCTTCATCTGCCAGTGTCCCAGTTAGCTGTCAACCTGACACAACCCAGAGTCAACAGAAAGGGGAGCCTCACCTGAGGAACTGACCAGATCAGATGGCCAGTGGGCATGCCTGTGAGGGGACTGTCTTGTTAATTAATGTGGGGAGGCTCGTCCCACTGTGGGTAGCACCAATCCCTGATCGGGTGATCCTGGGTGATACAAGAAAGCCAGCTGAGCCAGCTAGCAGGCCTGCCTTCAATTCCTGCCCTGACTTCCCTCCATGATGGACTTAATTGGGAGTGTGAGCCAGATAAATCTCCTCTTCTAAGCTGCCTTTGGTCAGTTTTACCATGGCAACAAAATGAAACTACACCAGCCGGCTCACACTTTCCCCTAACGTGTCTCCTTATTTCCTGACTTTGTTACTGAGCAGCTTTGATGGGTCACAATTCCTACATTTATGTCAAAGCCACAGGAATTAGCTTAGCATTGTCCTCAGTTTAGCTCTCCTAAGGCTCCGGCAGGAAAGACCCAGGAGAAGCTGCACAGGCTGGGGGCTCCAGTGGCCCTCTGCATTTTAGGGGCACAGGTAGGAGGCACACGGGTCAAAAGCAAGGGGCTGTGTCTTTGGTCAAGACTCACCTTGTGATTATAAGAGTCTGCCACATACAGCACATTCCTCTTCTCGTCCCACGCCACTCCAAGTGGATGCTGAAGCTTCGCATTGATGCCTACTCCATCAATATCACCAAAAGCAAATAAATTCTTTTATTTTATTTTTTAAAGAGAAAGAAACAGCAGTTATTAAAAACGTTGAGTGTTTTGTTAGATAAAGTGAAAACTAAGGTCATCGTGTCCCTAAAGCTAAACAGGGAGCCCTGGTTTTCACGGCAGAGCTGGACATGTGATACAGACTGGAGAGCCGCGGCAGCAGCTACCTATACCTGCTGTGTCACTCACAGCTGGCCAACATCTGGTCAGGAACAGGCCAAGTCTGCTAGTTAGTGCTCTTTCCAGTCCACCGCTACACACTCAATGCAATCTCTCTCTTCTCTCAGCAGCTACTTATCTTCTCTCAAAGGAAGCCTCAACATTTACGTGTAATCAAGCAGGGTCAGCTCCCTCTCCTTAGAGGGCTTTCCTTGTGTTTCCTTATAGTCACACTGGCTCTGGCTGGACTGCATTCTATCACAGACAGGCCAAGAATGAACCTCCTGAATGTCATGAATGACTCGATATCCAGGAGACTGCACACAGTGACTTCTTTACCATGGGGTCGCGTTCTCCTCCGACAAGGTGCTTCACTGCTCCATCTTTGAGGGAGACGGTTCTCACTGTGCTGCTCTCGCTATCTGCGACAAAGAGGCAGCTCCAGGGATCTTCGGAGGCTAGAGAGAGACCTGACGGTTGGGCAAAACCTGCCTTGTGAGGATATGCGTTGTTTCGATTCTCTTCATTTCCACTCCCAGCAAAGCGAAGGCAGGTTCCTTTTTTGAGCTCACTGAGAGACAAGCACAGGTGGGACCCAGTTACTAAAGGGACGGAAAAGACCAAAACGATGGTGACAGCACAGTTCACCAGACCCCAGAGCGGCCTGTGCACCACTGCATCTGTCCTGTCACTCTCAGGGAGCCACCCCGGGGCACTGCCTCCCTTCTCTTCTCCCTCCTCCTCCTACTGAGGCCGCTCTCAAACACCAGGTTAGGAAATCCCTGGTTCAACAATGATCAGGTCATTACAAATAATAATGAGATGATTTATTCTCATTTTAACTTCTTAGTTTCATACAATATCAGGTTCTAGAAGGGAATTTATTAATAGAGACTGTCTAGTTTTGGATAGTTTGAAGTTTTAATTTTCTTTAAAAATGTCTGTGTCTTCTACAAAGCACAGAATAGTTTTAAGAAAGCCAGGTTGAGCATGCCCATTTTCAGAAAATGACATAATGAGTGTACAGCATTCAACGATCGACTGTACAAAGCCCATTTCTTCTAGACACTGGGAAACGTCTACTTAAAGTCTGCAGCCCAGGGCGTGGTGGCACACAGCTGTACAGCTGCGGCTGCAGAGAGCACGCTCCAAAGGCTGAGAAGAAACACTGCAATGACTCTGTTTGTAATGCAGAGAGTTTACACCTTGATTTCTAAATTTATGCCAAAGGACTATAAAGACATAGTTCTGTGAGAAAGAGGAAGCCGACTTCAAGTGTGAAGTGGGAGGCTATGTGTACTCCATCTCCACACTTGGCACATCACCCGGAAGTCCAATGTGACCGCCACTGGACGGTCCTTCTCAATGCTAAAGCAGGCAGAGGCAGGGGATGGAGGGCAGTGACAGAGAATGAAGGATTATTCCAGGAACTCACACAAACTAGCAGGCCAAAGAAATACGTGCAAACCTTGCACTGCAAAGGAGGAATGTACACATGAAGGATCCTGGATAATGAATGTGGGCAAACCGTGACCCTGCAGCACAGGGGTCACTACGACCTGCAAGTCAGTATTAGACACCATCTCTATAGTGACTTTGTATGTGGTGGTATTGTGTTTCCCAAAATATTGTGCACCCTAATAAACTTATCTGGGGTCAGAGAACAGAACAGCCACTAGATACAGAGGCTAGAAAATGGTGGCACTCACACCTTTAATCCTAGCATTCCAGAGGCAGAAATCCCTCTGGATCTCTGTGAGTTCAAGGACACATTGGAAACAGCCAGGGATGGTGACACACACCTTTAATCCCAGAAAGTGAGCCTTTAATCCCAAAGAGTGATGGCAGAAAGCAGAAAGGTATATAAGGCGTGAAGACCAGGAACTAGAAGCATTTGACTGGTTAAGTATTCAGGCTTTCGAGCAGCACAGTTCAGCTGAGATTCATTCTGGATAAGGACTCAGAGGCTTCCAGTCTGAGGAAACAGGATCAGCTGAGGAACTGGCAAGGTGAGGTAACTGTGGCTTGTTCTGCTTCTCTGATCTTCTAGCATTCACCCCAATAACTGGCCTCAGGTTTGATTTTACTAATAACAACTTTTTAAGATTCCTGCTACACAAAACTAAGATGCAGATCAATGTAACATGAGCAACCGTTTTCCTGTAAGAGTGACAACCCTTCTTACGAGGAGCCATAGGCAGCCCTGACAGCACATTCTGGCTGCTGTTATAATTACACCTCATGTACCACTGGTAACCTTACTGTTCATGTCACTATTGTCTCTTGCCTGGATGACAGTTATAGCCTCCTGAATCATATCTTGCTCCACTCTGAATGCTAGAAGAGTTCTTTCAAGAATACAGATCTAACTATGTCACTTCTTAGCTTAAAACTTTCTATATCAGCTTTTGGGATGTTCAAATCTCCTAGAAGGACTCAAGGTGTGACATGACCTGATGTATTTGAAATACCTCCACTACAGAAGTCCTCCATGACACTTCAAATCCTGTTGATAAAACGCTCAGCGTGAAGGACTACTTCAGGGGTTCTAATGACACACGATTTCTCTATTGTTCATTGTTTGCTGATCTAATTCTTCTGGGCCTGGGCATGACTTCATTTTATCTTTAACAGAGAACATCATTTCATCTCTACAGTGCCTAGTAAAAGTATATTTAACAAATGTTTTAGAGCAGTGGTTCTCAACCTTCCTAATGCTTCTACCCTTTAATACACAGTTCCTCATGTTGTGGTGATCCCAACCATAACATTATTTCCATTGTTACTTCAGAACTTAATTTTGTTGCTGGCGTGAATCACAGTGTAAATATCTGTCTTTTCCAATGGTCTTAGGTGACCTCTGGGAAAGGGTCATTAGACCCAAAGGGGTTGCAGCCCACAGGTTGAGAACCATTGTTTTAGATGTGTGCTTGTCATAAACATTACACAACTGTGTTCCACACCCACCTAGGACATCTGAGATCTTGATTTGCTAGACAGTCAACCCTTTCTACTGATAAAGATAGCTGCAATGAGCCCAGCACTGTGGCACAATTAATCCCAGCACTCGGGAGGCAGAGGCAGACAGATGTGAGTTGGAGACCAGCCTGGTCTACAGAGCGAGTTCCAGGACAGGGGAGCCCTACCACAAACAAGCAGACACAGAACTGTGACAGCTAGCCCTACCTCCATGGTTATATAACAACTTTAGGGTCCATGATGCTGTCTGGTCAGTTTTTTTGTCAGCTTGACACAGCTGGAGTCATTGGAGAGGAAGGAATTTCAACTGAGAAAACTCTTCCATCAGACTGACCTGTGGCCACAGCTGTAGGCCACTTTCTTGACTGATGATTGGTACGAAAGGGCCCAGCCCACTGTGGGTGGTGTATGAGGGAGCACACTGGGCAAGCCTAAGCAGCGTTTCCTCATGGCCTCTGCTGAGCTCCTTCCTCAGGCTCCTCCACAATGGACTATAACATACAAGCCAAACTAAACTCTTCTTCCCCACGCTGCCTTTGGTCATGGTGTTTATCACAGCAATAGAAACCTCACCAGGCAGACTTTCATCCGTTTGCTTATTCTATAAGCTTTTACTGAGCTGTTATGTCCCAGATACAGTACTAGGCACAGAGGACACAATAATAATGGGACAAGGCTCCTTTCTTTAAGAGGTAGTCTAGTAAGAAGAAACAGTTAAAAACAGGCATGACCCAAGCCAAGAGAGAGGCGAGCGAGAAGCCACAGAGGAGAGTGTGGCCGGCTCTGCCTGAGGCTGAGGGAGAAGAGGGAGAAGTGGAGGACGTGGCAGACAGTGCGGCCCATCCTCACATGCCCACCAGTGGCAGCACAGACCTGTGCTGACTGGACGTGCCAATGCTATGCTAGCCTCTCCACACGGCAAGCCCACGAGGTGACCCAACACACAGCGATGGAAAGGACGGAGAGCTGACGGGCTCTCCTATGCTTACACAGTACGCAGCAGCTGGGATTCCACTTCAGCCAGAACACACCTGAGTGGCAGCCACTTGGCCATGCAGCCCTCACCCACCTGCAGGAGTGACTACAGACACCTGTACCATGTCTATGCTGCAAAGAATTAAAGCCCACCTAACATTTCCAGTTCCCTGTAGAGGCTCCAAAGAATGGCTCCCCAGGCTCTTAGAAACTAGATGCAGCCACAAGCCTTCACCGGGGCTGGTGAAATACAAGTCCAAGTGATGTATGTCATTTCTGAGCAGCAGCTCCGAGAACCAGCTACTGACTCACCTCCTCCTCCTCCTCATCCTCCTCCTCTTTTTCTGCAGAAGGGCTGGCAGAGCCCCGACAGCAGCTGCTTCCTCAGCCTGGGGACCAGTGCCCAGTGAATCGACACAAGTGAGGGGGAAACCCTGCGCCAGGCTTTTCTACGGTGTGTGGCCAGCACATCCTGGCAGGTACAGCAGGTGTTAGGAGGATGGTGACTGGGGAAGGGAACCGAGGAGGCATAGCCAGGTACCTTTTCTTTGGCAGTGTGCCAGAGTCCAGGAGGAGTGCCCATATCTGATGAGTCCCGGCCATGGCTATCCACAGGATGTCATTTCTTTGGACCTCTGAACCTTTATAAAAATAAGTTACATGTATTATAGACATATCTGGCTAATATGACATTTAATTCAGAAACTGAAATTCAATGGATGATACTAGTTTTTATAAATCAGCTGTTTTGGAAAATGATCCTTAGTGAGAGATCTGGTTTTCAGAATCATCCTTTCACCTGCAACAATTTCATGAGAACTCAAAGTCGTCATATTTTTTTAATTAAATGCAGTAAGTACAGAGTGATAATTCAATACATGTTTACAAAGTGTAATGATAAGATTGAAGCCATTAGCATTTCCGCTTCCTTAAACCAAATCCACACATTCTTAATAGCAATATGTCAATCTGCATCTCTGGAAACAATGTTTTTAAACACTGATTTAAAAATTATGTGACACAAAAAATAGGCTGACATCCTCCAGGAAAATTCGGGCAGTTTCTATGAAAGAAATGAGGCTTTTCAGAGCAATGGGTGGCACAAGCCTGCAGCCCCAGAGACTGGGAGGCAGAGGCAGGAAAGGCTCAATTGGGAAGCCTGGCAGACTACATAGAAAGTTCCAGGCAAGCCTGGTTTACAAAGTGGAGACCCTGTGTTAAAATAACAATAAGCAGAAGTTTAAGGAATGTGTCTTTTTATTACCATGATATGAGATTTGCGATACTGACACAAAGAACAGTCATTTATAAATCCACTTGTCTAGGTGGTCATAAAACGTATGGGAGTGTGCACATGTGTGCGTGGAGGCTAGAGAGTAATGTCCAGGGTCTTCTTCAGTCACGCTCTACTTTACGTATTAGACAGGGTCTCACTAGACCTGGAGCTCACTGATTTGGCTCGACAGGCTGGCTTCTAGAAAGCCCTAAGGATCTTCCTGTCTCAGCCTCCCAGTGCTGGGGCTACCCGCCCATGGCCCTGTGGCCGGGCTTTTACGTGGGAGCTGAAGACTGAATTCAGATCCTCACGCTGCATGGCAAGCCCTTTGCTACCTGAGCACCTCAGGCCTGGTTTATCAGACCAAGAGTGCAGTACTTCATAATACAGCTGTTTACCACCACTGAGTTTACTGTTCTATTTTTAGACACTGAATGATGTCACACTTATTATAAGGGAACAAAGCTCTATTTCTCAGATTAATTGTGTTACCTTATTTAATTTAACTAGAAGGTATTCTGAAATAACTGAGACATTTTAACTAAAGTAGTCTATCTGGTAAGACATTATAAAAGTTATTTTATTTGTAATCTCTCTAACTTCAAGTATTTTGTGATGAGAAGGGCACTTTTTCCTTAATTAGCAATCCTTTTTAAGTGTCTTTCAGTTTAGTAACAACAAAGACAACCCACAACATGTCTCTCAAGTAATCCAGATGCCACAAAGCCAAGCGCTTCCCAAAAGCTAACTCCAGTTTTCTGAAGGCCCCTGAGCTAAGCACTGTTAGAAAGCCAGCATGCCAGGGCATCAGCTCGCAAAGGCCAGGACAAGAGGAAACGCTGTGCCCCAGCCATGATGTGCTGATGCCCTCTCTGTTCTTGACGGCTACACAGTAGAAAGTATCTCAGTTTACCTCCTTCATACACAGTCATGTCTGCAGACACAACTGTACCAGAGGGGCACTGCTGTCCGTGGATGACAGGGACTCAATCTCGGCTTTACCACTTTAACACACCAGATCAAAAGAGCTGCACAGTGAATTTTTAATACACCGCACTGCTCCTTCAGTTACTCTAGGGCTGTTCTCTGGGATTACTAAAATGACTATGTCATCTAAGCTAATAAAATATTCCACTATTTCAGATAGAATGACATTCAGACGAAAAGGGCTTCTAGGCAACACTACTCAAATGTCAGCCATGATCATCATTCATGACTCTGGAGCTTACCTTTATCGCGTGTTACCTCAGGCAAGCACAACTGCATCTACAAACTCGGAAGCCCTAGAGCGACGTCACTGAGGGTAAAGAGGATGACACAATGTCTCCCACGGGAGTTTGCTAATGCGCTAATAAGCACTGACCACTACTGCACCACAACAGATGATACCCAACAGTGCACTCAATTTACAATTGCTCCCTGTGTTAAAGCCGTCACAAATCTAAGACTATAAACTTCTCATATCAAACAATGAGAATGAGTTCATGCTCATGATTAGATAATAGTATTATTAACTAAGGAAATGAACAACAAAATAAAACAAAAGCTTCCGTAAGTAATATAAACAAAAGGCACAAATGAATAATACTTTCCCACTCATGACATTCCAAAGCCTGTATTTACCCAGCAATACGTTAGACCAACCCACACAGAGCCGAGGGTAATTATAGCCTGAAGCCCACTACTGACCCCTCCCAGTTCTCTCCGAATGGAATAAATTATGTTGGAGGCGTGTGACGGCCTCCAAACAAGCATCCCTTCATGGCTGAGGAGCCAAATAGTTCAGGATTTGAATACTGGCTGGAATTTCTGCCAAGTTTCCTCACCTGTCCAGCGATGCTATGACTGCCCATCTCAAGATGACCAAGAGGACGAGCACAGGCCCTGGAAGTTAGGCACCATCACAGTCCCGGCAGGCTGGGCACTAGACAGCATCCTGGCTCTCAGCTCCTACACCAACTATGCTCCTCTTGCCTTCCAGGACTCTCACCCTCAGCCCCTCAGTGGAACCCCACTCAGACTTCTTTCTTACTTCCCTCCCCTACGCATGAACACACACACACACACACACACACACACACACACACACACACACACACACACACACACACACACCATCCTACACGCCATGTTCGCCTGCTTACTGCTCTCCTCCGCTCAGGACTTCTAAGAAGGCAGCAGCAGCAGCAGCAGCAGCAGTAGCAGCAGCAGCAGCAGCAGCAGCAGCAGCTGCTGCTTCATTTTATTCAGCTTCGTGGCCAACAACTAACACAGTGCCTTCCCATACTAGACGCTCAGCAAATACCTACTGAGTAAGTAACCTTTCCCCGGACAACAGCAGAAAATATTCTCATTTTCCAGTACATCCACAAGCCTGAAGTCATCCTAATGATGGTTGAGGTTTCCTAACACTGCTACTGATTGTCTCTAATCAAAGAAGCTTGCTATAAATGCAAACCTGTGCATTATCCTCCAAGATCACCACACTGAAGAGAGTGATCTCTCTCTAAAATCAGAATGGCACACGAGACAGATTTTACCTTGTATGGCAACCAAGGTCATGCCAGAATATTCACAGAACGAATCCTTATTTTATTATAAATTACTTCTACTTCTTTTTCTATTTTAAAGACATGTAAATGTAGTTGGATTATATATCTATGATTTCACTTTGATTTTTCTCAGATAATTTACAATGGAGCTATGCTTAGGTCTCACAGGGCTGAGAATTCTCAAGTTACATATGAAAATACAGTCTTTCAATACTTTTTAATGTTTCTAGTCATAAAAACTCTGAGAAAACTAAGATCCACAGATAATCTATTTAATTTGATAAAGAATATTTTCCTAAGAATTGATAGCAAACATCATATTTAATGATGAAACACTATGAACACACTCCTGCCAACAGAAATGAGATAAAAACAACAACAAAAACCCTATCATTACCTCTATATAACATCATATGAAGGCCTAGCATGTATAACAAATCAAAAATGCAAATATTATAAATGAAACTGCAAATATCAGCAGGTGACAAAACTGTATATAGAAACTGCCAAGGAATGATTAGAATTCTAAGTAAGGTTAGGGATGCGATCAGACAATGAACTTTCCACAGACTGACAGAGCATGTTTGTAATGGTGCCAGAAAACACCACACAAATATACACCTCCCGAGAGATCATGTGCCCTCTTCACCAGAGTCACCACTGTGGGACACCACCCACAGTCTGGCTCCCCATTGTGTTTCTTGGGTTGTAAGCCCTGCTGTCACCCTCCTTGACACCTTTTCTCACGGGCCACATACAATTCACTAGCAAATTCTGTTGGCTCCTCATTTAAAATGACGAATTTGATCAGTCTAAGGCGCCATCAGGGTGACTCAAGAATTACATCTAAACTGACTTGTCACTCTGTTCACACCTAAGAATAGCCCGTCTTTTTCGCTGGGTATGTGGAGCACACTTGTGATCCCAGCACTCAGGGAGCTGAGGCAGGAAAATCACAGAATTTAGGAAACACAGCCAATTCCAGGCCAGTCTGTGCTACACATGCGAGACCCTGACTCCAAACAAACAAAAAGAAGAGAAGCGTGACACAGGAAAGATGAACTGTTAGACAGGTGAGTCAGGCAAATTTCCCTGTCGACTTCAGGAGTCTTCAGAGGCTGTCTTCACAGGAGCGCTGCTCTGCTGGTGCCCATCTGACCGAAAGATCCACGTGGCCTCCCTCTGCTGTCTGGTTCTCTAAATGGTCAGTGCAGCTCAGGTGACTTACTACACACACACACAGGAGAGCCTGCCGGGTGCCGGAACTCGTCTGCTCTTGGCCTGCACACTCACTTCCTTTACAAGTCTGAACAGTGAGGTTGGCGCAGATGCCTGGCTTGGACCCTCCCCTCCTTCCTCCATTCACCTCTGACCCGTGGACACTCTAGCCACTGTATCTAGGTCCATTTTCATGCACGAGATACTCAGATGTACCTGCCATTTTCTACTCCAGGACACAGAACTAGTATTACCCCTTCTAATGTCTAAAAAGTTTTTTAAAAGGTAAAACATAATTATCAACAGAGATTATTAAAATAGTTTAAAAATAGGAATAAACTCAAAAAAAGAAATGTAAAAAAAATCCCAAAGTCCAGCTTTGAGAAACTCTGCCTTATTTTAAGCTGCTGTGTGCAGCCCCCTCCTGCTGGCCCCTATGAAATCTGTAGTGTGCACAGAGCTGTTTCCACAGTTCTGAAGACTCCTATAAAGCTGCCTGAGTCTCAGGGAAAAGGAGCAAAGAGTCACCCCAGGGCACAGGAAAAGACCAACGACCGACAGCCGGGGAGGGCATTAGGGAAAGCTCTGTGCGTGGAGGGCTTCTGCACAGTAGAGCCGTAGAGGGGGAAGGGCAGAGGAGCACTCCTCTTCCCAAGACTGGAGCACCGAGGACAGCCAAGTATACAGAGAGCAGCACCATGTGGCTCCTGGGTACTGGGTGACGGAAAGAACCCTGGGGGTAAAAATGACACCATCCAGACCCCATTTACCAAACTAGAGTCATCCACCCAGCCCAACTAGAGGAACTGGAAGGCTCCTGTGCAAGCAATAACCTTGGCAATGATAAAACCTAGCCAAGCACAGCTTCCGCCCAAACTGACTTAATTCCCCACGATGACATCAGCACTGCTTATCACAGCCGTTATAGTCCTTTTCAAGATTACTGACATGTAGTCAGTGATGAGAAGACAAACAGGACAGCAGAAGAGAGGAAGAGGGGGAGAGGAAGAGGGACTGTGGATGACCATAACACCCATTTGTGAGGCACAAAACCAATGAACTCAATTGTTAAGTGTTGTCCTGAGACTCTGACTTAGTCTGCCAAGGACTGAGGTCTGCCAAGGACTGAGAAGAGAGAGCCAGCCTCCCTAAAGGATGGGAGGCTTCTGCAGAGACCAAACCCAGAACCAAGAGCATTAGCAGAAATGGCTCCTCTTTAAAGTCATGACACTAAAAATGAGACTCCTTCAAACAGGGCCGTCAGCTAACAGACATGGGAAGGAAAGAATTAGTGATCCTCAGACAGATCAAGAGGAGCTACCAAAACAAGGAGAAGGGACGGGAAAGGAAAAGAAAGGGTGTGCACAGGCACTGGGACCGAAAGCTGAGGTGTCTGACCTGAGAAGCGGGAGTCCACCAAGTCCTAATGGGACGACGTACTCATGAAACCCTCCCTCAGGCCTCAGCGATCTCTGCAGGAGAGAAGGCGGAGGAAACACATGAAGAGCCAGAGGGGAAGCGAGGCCCTCCAGACCCACAGAACTGATGTACACAGGAAGACAGTGAGAGCACAGGACCTGTACACGGTAAGACAGATGGGGCCCAGCACTGAGACAGGGGGGTGGACACGGAGTTCCCACTCCAACCAGGAAGCGATCTGGAACTGACGCTTGCTTGCTAAAGAAAAATTAGTTTTTTCATTGGAGTCTCACTGGTCTACAAACCATACTCCAGGATGGGCCCCACGCCTAGCACTACTATTTCAAGGCATTACAAAGCAACCCATTTTTCATGTTTTCTTTCTGATAATTCTGTCTTCCCACTTTCCTGAATTATGATAAAATATAAGAAAGTTTTATAAATTTTTTGAAACATCAGAAAAGAGCTTAAGAAGAACCATTTTCTGGAGCTGCTGATGCTTTCAAGTTTTTACTGTAACATGCTCGGGCAGTTCCAGGGCCTTATAGTTTAGAGATGCACATGCTACTGAAACGGGATGCAAAGGTTGTTCATAGTTTGAGTAGAGTCCTTTAAAAGCAGACCTAACAGCCGGGCGGTGGTGGCGCATGCCTTTAATCCCAGCACTCAGGAGGCAGAGGCAGGCGGATCTCTGTGAGTTCGAGGCCAGCCTGGGCTACCAATTGAGTTCCAGGAAAGGCGAAAAGCTACACAGAGAAACCCTGTCTCAAAAAAAAAAACCAAAAAAAAAAAAACCAAAAAACCCCAAACAAACCCAGAACTAACAACAAAAAGGAGAAACTGACTTTGAAATGCATTTATATTTCTTAAAATAAAAATACTTATAATTGTGTTATGACTCATCATTATAATTTTTTTTTTTTTTTTTTGGTCTATTTAGGTCTGTCTAGATCAGCAATTTGGGTCATGACCCCTTTGGGGTCACATATCAGATATTTACATTAAGATTCCTAACAGTAGCCAAATTACAGTTATGAAGTAGCAACAAATTGATCTTATGGTTGAGATTCCCACAACATGAGGGGCTGTATGAAGGGTCTCGTACTACAAAGGAACCACTGATCCAGCCCAACAATTATGCTCAATTCAGCCAAGAGGAAGTCTACTAACTTTCATCTACTTGTGTTTCACAGATGATCCTTGGAGTTTACAGAGAAACAATCTTAACGAGATGAAACTTAAGACAGGTAAGAAAAAGACCAATAAGGATACAAAAGAAAGGTGTGTCTCAACGTGAGGTGACGCCGTCACCTTCGCAGAGGGTAAATTTGTCTCTAACTTCCCTAGTGATCAATCCGACAACA
Source organism: Peromyscus maniculatus bairdii (assembly GCF_049852395.1). Taxonomy (NCBI): domain Eukaryota; kingdom Metazoa; phylum Chordata; class Mammalia; order Rodentia; family Cricetidae; genus Peromyscus; species Peromyscus maniculatus. Next base: position 209,810,548 of record NC_134852.1, on the reverse strand, counting down.
CAAACAAGAATGGCAGTCAAAACATTCTGGAGTGTAAATTCAATCTGGAAACAACATAAACAACCTGATCTTTGGAAAATAGTATAGCTATCCATTTCACAAAGATCTAGACAAAAATTCTCCAGTACACAATCAGATGTCATTTGTAAGTAAAAAACTAGAACATTATAAAGTCCCCCATGGGGCTGTATTTTGAGCTAATATGAAATAAATATGTACATATAAATATAAATGAATACCTTATGTTTATTGTGGACATATTTTAAGTGACATCAAGCAAATATGTAATTTAGTAAGAACAATTCATCCTATGATCCAGTTATCAAAGAATTATACATTAATATAGGTTAGGACTTTAAAGTAATTCAAAACTTTAGTTATTAAATGTTTTGGGAGTAACATGCCACTCTGAAAGTCTTATGAGAATCGGGGTCACCCAGTAATTTATAGACATTTTATAAAGCCTACCCAGCAGTGACTTGATATATACACCTCGATTAGTTGGTCCATAGACAACTTATGAACTAGCATGGCCACTGAGGGAGGTCCTTCAGACAGCTTTCAAACCACACTTTCTGAGCTAGCAAATGCTTAAGTGCTTTTAGACTACTTCTCTTGTCCATTTTCTGGAGTAAAGATACGTCTTCGTTACTTTTCTATTGCTGTGAAGAGACACATGACCAAGGTAATATAAAGATAGTTTATTGGGTACTTGCGTACAGTTTCGGAAGGTCAAAGTTCATGACCATCATAGCAAGGTACACAGCAGTAGGCAGGCAGGCATGGTGCTGGATCAGTAGTAGCTAAGAGCTTAAATTGGATCCATAAGCAGGAGGCAGAGAAAGCACTAACTGGGAAGGGTGTGGGCTTTTAAAACCTCAAAGCCCACCCCCCAGTGACACCTCCTCCAACAAGGCCACACCTCCTCATCCTTCCCAAACAGTTCCACCAACAAGGGATCAGGCACTCAAGTGTGAGCCTATGGAGCCATTCTCATTCAAACCGCCACAAGATGTTTTCAGAACTAAGTTATATGTAGAACTATGAGCTGAACTAAAGCAGGACTTGAAAACTAGGATTAATAAAAATGCATGTCTCAAATGCATTATCACTTGACTTAGAACCTAACAAAATATCTGTCAATAGTTACAATTTTTCTTACAGCACAAAAATGGGCATACTCTTAATACCAAGATAAACAACCAGCAACACGACACTACAAAGTACAACTGAAAAGCTTTTAGGATAAAACTTAAAATATTGCTTGGCCATTATGTAAATCTAACTTAGTAAAGTACACTGTAATTTTAAGCAATGCAAATTCTGATAGACATGATATAAGTTGAACATTTCTGTATCTACATCCTTTCCAAAGACAGCCTCGTGGTGGCAAAGTATACATCCCTGTTTTCTGATTTAAAACTCGCTTGTGTGCCTTGTGTTTCTGTTTTACTTTTAGATGCCCTGGAGCTAGAGTTATAGGTGGTTTTGAACCACTCAACATGAGTGCTGAAAACCAAACACAGGTCCGCCAGAAGAGCAGCAAGCACACTTAATGCATGCCAAGTCTCAATTCCCACGCTTTGTTCTAGTAACAGTAGGCAAGTAGATAGACTATGAGCACAGTCTTACAATACGTATGATACAGCTTATCCTCTTGGGTTTTTTCCCTTCTGTCAAAAAAAAAAAAAAAAAAAAAAAAGCTACATAGACCACACAAACCAGATATAGACTCAAGACACAACCTGAGACAAGTTCAAGTTGGCTCAGGCTAAGTTGACTCAAATAAGGGATTAGGTGTGATGACTCTACCTAACATAGCATCATTGTGATAATTACTAATTGATACAGAAGACATAAAAAGTGGCAAATACAAACACCAGTAACTAAATCATTAAATCGTATATATAAAGCATAGAGTTTTACCTTTCTTGAGAGATGGTGCTAGCATAGCAAAGCAAGAATTCTCAGCACAAAGGCATTCAAATAAGCCAGCAAGATCACACGAACCATTGGATTTCAAATTCTAGTTCCGATGATTCCACTCTCTCTCTGTCTGCTATCAGACATGTAGATAGCAACCATCTCATCACTGCTGAGGGCCAAGGACAGGAAGACTGGTGCTTCTTCTAGTATGTTGATATACTTTGTGGCTAATACAGACCACAAAGACAATATATGTCTCATTTATGATCAGCATCTGTCTAACTCATTAGGGCAATATTTTTAATCACTCAAAAGATGCTATCCTATTTCAGTATTCAGGAATTTTTTTTTTTAAATGAAAAAGATAAGTCAGCTTCCTCTTTGATATCTCAGTTTCTTTTTCAACTGAAGTAAGCAAACACATTATTAAGTGATAATCCCTTATTTAGAGAATCTCTGTAGTTTCTGAAACTAGAATCCTATCAATTTAAGAATATTTAGAACTACATCAGTTGGAAGATGCAGATTAAATAAAATTCTTTAAATTAGAACTTAAGTGTGTACTGAGCCTGACCCCAGAGTAAGCCAGCTAACCAGCCATTCTTCTTTTTTGTAAAGTATAATGTAATGTTATATAAAACAGGCATTCTATTTGTGTATCTTATGGCTGCCTTGGCTTTGCATATCAGCAAGCTCCAAGCCATAAGTACAAGTATATAAAACAAGCTACATAATTAATCTAAACATTTCAAGAATATTTTTAATTAAAAAAATTAGATTTTTTTTTTTTCCAAGACAGGGTTTCTCTGTGTATCCATGGCTGTCCTAGAACTGGCTCTGTAGCCCAGGCTGGCCTTGAACTCATGAGATCTGCCTGCCTCTGCCTCCCAAGTGCTGAGGTTAAAGGTGTGTGCCACCACTGCCTAGCAGAAAAGAAGTTTGTAAAGACCAGATCTTATTTTTAGTAGCAGAATTTGCTGGCATCGGCTGCTGAGCTCTCGTACCTGAGGTTCCAACCACGACGTCCCAAGGGGAGCTGATGGGCTGCTTCTCCCCTCTCTGTCCCCCCTCTGTATCTGTCCCTTGAACGCCAACACCAGCTATGGTGCTCACCGTCTCAGCTTCTAGGTCAATCTATAAGAAATTCAGTAAGCTTTTATTCAATGCATGTTATGTACACAATTAGTCCCTCTCATTTCCTAGTAATAGAAGGGAATGAATTACCAACATACACCTCATGGATGAACCTTAAAACATCAAGCAAGACTGAAGAAGAAACCATCTATTGCTGGATTCTATTTGTGTGAAAGGTTCAGTAAGGGCCTATCAATAGACAGAAAGTTGATTGCCTCGAGCTGGGAATGGTGATTATCTTTGTGTGACAATTCTTAATTGGGAGCTGAAATATTCTAAAAGCAATTTAAAGTTATGATTGCAAAACCTGTAAAACTGATTTAAAACTTGTGAGTTTTATACTTACATGGGTGACTTTTCTGATAGTGTCACAATAAAGTCATCAAGATAATCATGTGCATAGGTCACTGATGTTTTTCAGGGTCACATGCAGATAAGCATATCAAAACGGTTATCTATGGTTTGCTCATGTCCGTGAATGGCAAGGGAAGGGCAGAAAGGGGACATAAGCTATAAATTGGCCAGCAGTGGTGTCACACAGCTTTAATCCCAGCACTCGGGAGGCAGAGGCAGGTGGGTCTCTGTGAGTTCCAGGCCAGCCTGGCCTCCAGGCTGTGTTCCAGGACAGCTACAGCTACATAGAGAAACTTTGTCTCAAAAACCAAACCAAACCAAAACAACCCTATAAGTTAATAAGAATGATTCTAGACAAAAGAAGGGTGAGACAATGATGTTTGTGTGTCTGAATGTAAGAGGATAATGAGCTCAGACATCTGCAAACAAGGTCTTCAAGTAAAATACAGTAACTATTTCTGTGAAAAAAGAAAGGCAATTCTGTTTCCTGTCTTCACAGACACTGAGTCATGTCACACAGAATGGACACTGACGTTAGGAAATCCAGTATTTCTATGATTACACTACTTCAATAAACAGGCATTTGAATGAAGCGCCTTGTCCAATACCGGAAGATCCAGTAGTGAAGCAGGAGAATGGGGCATGAGTGATAGAGGGCATGTATTTGTGATGCTCCGACCAGTTGTCTATTACCTCAGAGAACAATCAGACATCTATGACAGAACTATAGAAGTAACTCCCCAAGAAAATTATTCACAAGAATGCACCATTAAGAGCTCGGTAATTAAAACCACATCACTTTCTGTAACCTATACACAATGATATTAATGAAGCGTTGCCTAAAAAAAGTACTTCTTGATCAAATAAATATTCCCCCTAACTACCCTCAATAATATATTAGCGTATTCAACTGTCTAGGAAGTTTTCAAGACTTAAAAAAAAAAAATATCCACTATAGTTCTTTAAGTAAGAATATATATTTATAAAAATATATAAAAATGCTTCATTAAATATATACATACATACACACACATATAATTTGTTAATAAACTTAACAAATATCTACTGAACATTTTAACAGGCCAAGTTCTATTCAGCAGCAGAGAAAATACATTGCTTCTATCAAGCTATACATCACAGTGGACATCATTACAGTCCAGATGTGTATGTGCTATTATGTGTGTATTAGGTGCCAGCTCTGCCAACTGAATGAGGATAAACGTCAGTGTTGAATGAAAGTGAATTATCACAAGCACTGTGTTTACCTAACAAGATAGATCACAGGCACTTTGATTAGTTATTTTCCAAATTTACAATAGACTATATAGATAGCCAAAACCACTACAGGTAGGAAGTATTTAAAATAACTGGGTTTATCTATAATGGAAATTGACAGTCATATTATTCCTGTGACTAATACAGAATAAATAAAACCTGCAAAACTTCTCTGGAAATAGTCTTTGCAGTCCAAATTTGAGTAAGAGTCTACTGATGGAGAATCTTTTGAAACCATAATATACTTCTTCCTCTCCTCCTCCCCCCATCTTCCTTCTTCCTTAACACAGGGTCTCATGGAGCCCAGCCTGCCCTCCAGCTTGTAGCATAACCAAGGATAACCCTGGACTCCTGATAATCATCAGGGTTTCTTGACTAGGACTATTAAAATTGTAACTTAAAATGGAAAATTACCTTTCTTATAAGGTGGTTTTCAGTGTCGGCCACATAGATAGCATTATTCACGATAGCTACACCCTGTGGAGAATTAAAAGATGACTCTGAAAACATTCCGTCTTTTCTTCCAGGATTAGGTCCTAAAAGACAAGATATTTTTTTTCACATTACTTCTAAGTAATATCCTCCAAATACATAATTTAAAAACCTGCCTTTAATGCTGGAATTTTTAAAAATAAACAACACAGCATTTCAGTATTTCTATCTAAAAATGAAAATGTGAGGCTGGAGAGCTGGCTCAGCAGTTAAGAGTGCTAGCTGCTCTTCCAGAGGACAGGATTCAACCCCAGCACCCACACGACAGCTCACAACTAGCTGTAACACCAGTCCCGGGCATACGATGCCCTCCTCTGGCCTTAGAGGGCACGGCACACACGCAGTGCACAGACAAACGTGCAGGCAAAACATCATACACTAAATTAAAATTTGAAAATGAAGATGTTCACTATTTTCCTCTATTTCTCTATGTCTATGCTGGGTAGCATACAGCAGAAGAAAATAGTTTTAAAAGCATTTTAAATACCTGCTACCTAGACTAGAAAGTTAAAAATAACTTTAACCTTTCAGCAGCTAAAGGAGGATTAAAACATATTTATGTATATGTGTGTGCGTGTGTGTTTGCCTGCATGTATGTATAAACACCATGTGCGTGCCTGGTACCCACATGAAGGTCAGAAGAGTTCAGATCTCCTGGAACTGCAGTTACAGATGGCTGTGAATTGCCATGTGGGTGCTGGAAATGGAACCCAGGCCTTCGGCAAGCATAAGTGCTATTAACCATTGGGCCATCTCTCTAGCCCCCAAAGGGATGACTTTTTTCAAAAACAATTTGGACAATAGACTCCTTTGATAATAAATGAAACTATATCTACACTCCAAACTGCTGTGAACAGCACTCCACCGTGAGCGCCTCCCTGTCTCCCCAGGAGTCAAGAAGCCCAGGGGACACTCCTCCCTACCCCGGTCCACGGTCCTGAAGTCGTCTAACACTCTCCAGTTCTGGAACACCACAGCTCCAAGGAGGGGCAGTGTGACAGGGGAACACACAACTTCCCCAAGGCTCTAGGTCAGGTCACACACTGCTCTGCAGACTTCCACTGCCATGCACAGCTGGCAGAGAGCTAGTGTACTTGGTGGCTGGGGAACGAACAAGTCCCATTAACTCCCGGCGCTCACTTTCTCGAGCTGGTGGTCTGGGTATGAGCTTTCTGTAAAACAGAACTAATAACACCCAGATTCATGGCACTCAGGAGAGAAAAATAAGGAAATGTAGGCAGTGTGCTCAGAATGAAGCCAGGCATGTGGCTTGCCACCATTACTATTAATACAACTATTGTTGTTGACTTAAAGAGTTTTACAGAAAAAAACAAGACATGGGGGAAGAGCTCTCTGGTCAGTTCAGATCTGAAGTACCGAGCACTGCAACCTTCTGAAGATCCATGAGACACTGCCAGAGCAAAGTGCCCACGAAACCTGACAATACCACCACTGACAAAATGGGTTAGTCACATGAAACCAGGAGTTCTTGATGACATGTGACCAAAGAATTCATTTTAAAAACTTAGCTGGGAGCCGGGTGGCGGTAGCGCTTGCCTTTAATCCCAGCACTTAGGAGGCAGAGGCAGGCGGATCTCTGTGAGTTCAAGGCCAACCTGGTCTTCAGAGCAAGATCCAGGACAGGCACCAAAACTACACAGAGAAACCATGTCTCGAAAAACAAAAACAAACAAACAAAAAACTTAGCTGGGGCTGGCCAGTTGGCTTCACAACTCAAAGAGCTTTCTCTCAAGCCAGACAACCTGAGTCTGACCCTCTGACCCACACTGTGGAAAGAGAGAATCGATACCTATGAGCTGTCCCGTGGCCTCTATGGAGAGACACAAGCACCCTTCTACTCCAAAACACTCAATAAATATATAAATGTAAGAAATAATATTAGGTAGGTGTGGCAGCTTATGCTTGTACATCTTAGCAAACTGGAGGCAGGAGGACTGCTGTGAATTCCAGGTGAGTCTGGGACACAGTCTAGAGACAGAGACCCTGTCTAAGACCACCTAGTTAAAGAGCATGTCAAGACACAGCAGCAGTCTGAGGCACATCTGAGAATACCATTTGCTGATGTTTTCTGTTAACAAAGAACATTGTTGGGCTGGGTGTGGTGGCACATGACTTTATTCCTGGCTTAAGAGGCAGAGGCAGGTGGATCTCTGTGAGTTCCAGAGCAGACTGAGCTACCTAGAGTTCCAGGCCAAGCAGGGTGCAGAGTGAGACCCTGTGTGAAGAAAGACGAGCACTTACCCACACCATTTTGAATGTTATATTGAAGTCTGGGTGGGAAGATGGCTCAGTTGGTAATGTGCCTGTGGTATAACCATGAGGATCTGAGCGTGGATTGCCAACATACACAAAAAGCTGCCCATGGCAATACATGCCCTTAATCCAAGAAGGCGGATCCATGTGAGCTGAGGCCAATCTGGTCTACAAAAAGAGTTCCAGGCCACCCAGGACTTCACAGTTAGGCCCTGTCTAAAAACAACAGCAGCAGCAGCAGCACAGAGTGGTGGGGCTAGAAGTCAAAGCAAGCACACCTCTGGAGTTCAGGTCAGCAAGCCTGCTCAAGCCTATGTGCTGCAGGTTCCCTGGGAGACCCTGCTTCAGAAGGTAAGGCAGGGAGCAATCGAGGAAGACACACAGCATCAACCTCTGCCTCTGTGCATGCACATGTGTCAGCAAGCAGACTCACATGAGCATGTACATATACCACACACACCAAGACCCACAAAGACCAGTAAAATTCAAGACATTTTTCAAGTAACAATTCTCATAACTGTCTGTTACAAGTGAAAATACCAAGTAGCACAAATAAAAACAGCCCCACAAAACAACACATACTCGAATAAAATAGCAAGCAATGACACAGAGATGAGACTATCTTGGCACACTATAACAAGCCACGGCTGAGGAACACAGCTGATCTACTTCCTATGCTAGGGATGGGACTGGCTGTGAGGACACGACTCCTTCCCCTCTGACTAATTTGTTGTGGCAGGCCAGCCCAGATAAGCGGGTTAGTCTGAACGTACTTAGGAGAGTTCACTAATCTCGCATATGGCAAGCAGAGGCCCATTCTCATCTAAGGCAGGGAGGTATAGAACAGGATGGCCTGTGCTCTCCTGGAAAGGGCAGGGATCCAGATGTTCTTAAGGATGAAACAAGAGAAAAGTAAAATTATGTACAAACCCTAGCCTGGTTATTTTATAATCTAAATACCAAGTTTCTTGGTCACTGTCCTGAGTTCTTGTCTTGAAAACTATATGGAGATGTTTTGTTAGAAAAGAAAACATGAAACTTCCATTTAAAATGTCACTGAACTAAAATTTTGGCATATTTCCACGAACAAATAAATGTGACATTTTTATTTAAAAAAACAGGATGGAAAACACAAATATACCTAAAAACTATATAACTTAATGATTTCCTCCTTTTGACATGGAGCTTCTGGGTTTTGTTTGTTCTGAAAAGGAAAGGGAGGTTAACTCAGATACCACAGACGAAATAACAAAATAACTCGGTGATAAAGTCACAAGCCAATTCAAGCTGCTTTTGTATATTTACTTGCACTATTTTTAAACTGAAAAATATATTACATACCATGTTAGAAGCAAACCTCACCTCCAATGCTGTACTGAATGTGTCCATTTTTCTGAATGACCAAGATTCTATGGTGCCCAGTGTCTGCTACCACCAGTCTACCGGTAGCGTGGTCTGCTGCTACTTTGCCAGGGAACAGCAATGGTGACGGTGGCAGAGACTCTTTGAAGAGTTTTATTCCGATTTTTCCATCTCTGATCTGTCCCCTGTCTTTGTAATACTTTAAAGTGATAGAAGTATATGAAAATAGTTTATCTTTGTGTCCCTCTCCAATCAAAGAAAACAGCATGTTTCCACGAGGTCCCAGTATGACCAGTGTTGGCCAGCAGGAGACTTCAAGCTCCTGCCAGAGGCTGGCGTCTGCGTCGTTAACCACAGGGTGGGTGATGTCGTATCGAAGGACAGCACTCTTGATATTGTCCAGGACCTTTTCATTTGGAAACTTAGCTGAGTGAACACCGACAATCAGAAGACCATCTGAAAAGGGAACGTGTATGTTAGACATTATGAAATCTTAAAAACATCACCCACACATTAGTCTGGTCATTAATATAAATAATCAGCTCCAGAAAGAACTACACAGTACATTTAATTATATTTAAACATGTGAATATAAAATTAAAAGCTCTAAATCTCAGAAACCTTGATCTCTACTTACAAACACGTCGGTCTAGACCCACATTCAGCATTAGAACTCTGCTTTTCAGGTAAAGTCGGCCACAGGGCAGACAGCAGAGCAGGTCAGGAGTCCAGGGTTAGCGGCCAGAAGTGAAGCCCATGGGCAGCTAACACTCCAACTCAAACCCACTGCCTTCTGGGCAGAGCAGCAGCGAAGCTGAAGAGTGTGGGGACTCACTGAACTACACACACACACACACACACACACACACACACACACACACACACACACACACACACACACACACACAACGAAGGAAGACCGGTAAAGCACAACAAATGCTGAGCACTGGGAACTGAATTCCTGCCTGGACAGAAAAGGCAGCTAAGGAAGAGCAGAGGGGCTGGGGTGGCTCAGTGGTTAGGAACTTGCTTCTTTCACAGACACAGTTTGGCTGCCTGGCACTCAGATCGTGGCTCAAAACCATCTGTAACTCTGGGTTCAAAATATTCAGCACTCTTCTCTGGCCTTGCAAGTACTGCATGCATGTGGTGCACATACATATACTCAAATGCACAAAATAAAAATAAATATCTTTTTAAAAAGATGAGAACTTATTATCAAAAGTAACTGGGCTGAATGTCTACTAAACAAAGCTAAAATATCTGTCAGGACTTCAACAGGATCCGAGTTCCACATATCACAAAATTCCAATGTCTCAGGTACAACCCCAAACTACTGCTTCACAAAGAATGGTAAGCCAGTTCCTTGTCATCCAGAGCTACGGTGAGATCCTGCCTCAAGCAAACACCATAAAGAAGGACAGTGATTTATCATCAAAGGAAATAAAAAACAAATGAGATACTGATGCCAAAATAGAATGATTTGAGTTAGCAGAGACTACAGTCTGCTATGGAATTGTATTCCACAAGGTAAAAGAAAAACTCAAATGAAATGAATGAACAGATAGGAAACATAAACAGAGAGATAAGGCTGTAAAAGAAAGACTAAATAAAAATGTTAGAGCTGAAAGCCGGAGGCCATGGTGCAGACCTTTAATCCCAGCTCTCCACAGACAGAAGCAGGAGGATCTCTGTGAGTTTAAGGCCAGCCTGGTCTACAGCAAGATCCAGGACAGCCAAGAGTACTCAAAGAAACCCTGTCTTGAAAAACAAGCAAGAGTTGAAAATACCTATTTGTAACAAATAAACTGAATGAGATCACTGGCAAACAGAAGCAAAGGAAAGACCAGGAGACTACAGACAGCTTAGGAAGGAATCCAGGAAAGATGGAGTGAAGACCACTTCTTCAGGCAACTTGGGATCTGTTCAGAAAACCAAAGGAGTTGCAAGAATCCAAAAGGAAAGAGAAGAAACCGGACAAAACAAACATTTGATAACGCCTAATCTTCAACTCCAAGCACAAGTCTACAGAATTCAAGGTCAGCACACCACCTCAGACCCAATCGGAAGAAAACATGTCCTGGTAGATCATTACCCAATACTGAAAACCAGGGATCAAACACCCAAAAGACATCTTGTATCAGCTTTAAAAAAAATGGGGGGGGGGCACAACGGTTGCCCGGGAACTGGACAGGGGTGGGATTGGGGAGGGGCAAAGTGGGAAGACTTGATACTTTCGCCAAATTATTTACCCTTTATTGTTTTCTTAGGTTAAGTGAATTAAGAGATAATCTATGTAGGAAATTCAACACAGTACTCAGTATACAGTGAAATCTCACCTAATTTAACCACTCTTTTTTTAAATTAAAAAGATTAACTTCTTTAAATTTCAAAAGAAATCAGCAAAATTGAACTGCAAAGAAAATCCATCATGCTGAGAAACATAAGGATGTAACCTAATACACACACACCATCCATAGACTCACAAGAACTGAGGAACTGATCTCTTAGCTTTCTTCTTTGAAAAAAAAAAGGGCGGCGGGGGGCGGGGGGGGATATGGTGGTATTTTATTTGTACTGAAATGTGATTTTAATTGTATGTTAATAAATAAAGTTGCCGGGGGTCAGAGCTAATAGGAAGCCATAGCAGAGCTGGGCGTTCGTGACACACGCCTTTAATTTCAATACCAACCATAGAAGACCTGGAAGTCTCTACAGACGAGGCAGTCATGTTTTTGGGTTTACAACCAATGAGAAGGCAGAATAGAAAGACTATATAAAGACAAACACACAGGAAGACTATATAAAGACCTCTTTCGGAGAGGTCTCTTGGCTGAAGAGGCTAGCTGCAGCAGGCAGGTAAGGCTCTTAGCTCTGATCTCTTGGCTTTGTTCTTTGCATTGGTTCTGTGTTTCTTATTTAATAAGACGGTTGGTTACATCTACACAAAAATGTAACCTAATACACACACACACACACCATCCATAGACTCACATAACTGAGGAACACAAAGATGTAACCTAATAATACACACCATCCATAGACTCACAAGAACTGGGGAACATAAAGATGTAACCTAACACACACACACCATCCATAGACTCACAAGAACAAATGTGCAGCGTGCATGGGGTCATCTAGTTACAGGAGAAGGTTGGACGATATCCTGTGTATGAGACACAGGGCCTGCAGCCCCACCCTGGCTTCTCTACCGCATGTGTGATAAAGGGCACCTGCTAGTTACTCATTACTAAATCAGAACCTACGAGGTTCTAGCGTGTCCTCCTTCCCTCTGTCTTTCGGGACCCACAGCTCCATCTGCCATTGAGATACCAGACAGAAGCAACAGCCCCGTGGAGACTGGCCAGCCAGCTCTGCAAGTATGTAGGTCAGCCCTGACAAAATCCTCCTTTCTTTGGTACCTCAAGTGGTTCTGGTTTGTCAGAACAAACGATGCCATCACACAAACCTCTACCTACACTGTTGGTGTGATCTCAGCTCTGCATCTTCATGTATGACATCTTCATCCAACCACGGCCGTTTTCCTCCTCACCCAGAATTGGACGAAAGCAATGGTACATGTGTACCTATCCTCCGAATCCTGAACTTCCCCAGCTTATTACAGCCCTGATGCTGGAAAGGCAAATGGATACAATATCCTTGGTTTGTACTCCTTCAGAGTGTTGGAATGTTGCTCTACGGTAGCCTGGCTTTACAATGGGGACAATTCCAACCAGTTCAATGCACATGGTTTTGTCTGGAGCTCTTAAGATTTGTGTGTGTGTGTGTGTGTGTGTGTGTGTGTGTGTGTGTGTGTGTGTGTGTGTGTGTGTGTGTAAAGCTTAAGTTTCATTAAGGTGTTTCTAGCACTTTTCTGGGTTAATATTCCCTAGTACCTGATAGGCCCTTTTAAGATGAAGAGTCAATTCTTTTTTTTTCTTTCATATTCAATTTCCTTCTGTTCTCGTTTCAGGTGTTAGTTTGGGGTGGCTGTTTTGCTGTCTCCCCGCTCCCTCGGGTGCTGCCCACACTGTTTTACCCGCGGGTGGTCAGCTTACCCTCATCCCCAGAGCCCCACCCTTGCTCCCCTTCACTGTCACCAACCCCATTACCGCATGAACGTATCCTCCCTCGGACAGCTCAGAGTTCAGATTTCATTTCTAATATAATCTTGAATTTTTGTTTCCTGAATTCAATCAATACCCATTTCTTCTTTTTCTTTCTTTGTTTTTAATGTTTCTGGTCCAGGTTGGTTTCCAGTTGTCTTGAATGCTGTGTGAAGGAAGGTATTACTCCAGGGGGCGGCACTGCAGCTGTCAGGGTGTGACTTGAGAATCTCCACACATCCTCTTTCCTGTCCTCTGACATGGACGGGATTACCTTTATCTTTTTTGTGAACAAGGTTCCTAGCTTGAGAGCGCCCTCTTCTGACAGCTGTTTTCTGTGCAGTTTCACTTATGGCCATCACTTGTGGAGGAGTTCCTGTGTCTAATCCTCCTTCGTTTGCACTGGGTCCTAAACTCTCCCTTTTGTGCCCTTCTTTCCTTTTGGGATCATCCGAGGGAGCCGCACCCTGCACAGACGCTCACCCTAAAGCAACACTTTCCAGGCTTTCCGCTCTCACCCTTCCTGAACACTAAGAGCTGTCGCAGACTAGGATATTCACGTCTGGGTTAACTATTTCGAACTTTGTATTGGGGCATTTCTTACTAGGGACAGAGGGACTATGCTGTTTGTGTTTTGTCTGAGTCTTCAGAACTGTTCCACTTCCTTCTTTAAAAACTGTTGCATTTTTTCTTTAACTTTATTTAAAACATTTTCATACAATGTATTTTTAGTTTGTCCTTTTCCCCAACTCCCTGTTTCCCTACCCATCCAACTTCATGTTCTTTCTTTCTCAAAAAAACAGACAAAAAACCCACCCCAAAACAACAAACAAAACAAAATGAATATAAAAACAGAAAACCAATAAGGCAAAACAAGCAAGCAAACAAACAAAGCAAAAAACCCACAAACAAACAAAACAAACAAACAAACCCACAGTTTGTTTTGTGTTCACCAAGTCCTTCTACTTTTTCTTCTGGTGCTTGTTAAGTCTCCTCTGTCCCTGTCCTTAGCTTGCATCAGCAACACCTTGAATTAGAATGTAGTTTATTTCTTAATGCACATGTGATGTGAAGGCCATGATATTCTCTGTCTAGTAGTAGTATGAAATGCAGGGTCAATACAGCTGTATTTGCTTTCCTTGTTATTTTTATGTTGGGGAGGTAAAGTAGAAAGACTTAACAATTAGGTGTATTAGCTGCCTTTCTCATTGCTTTAACAAAATACTCAACAAGAAGAAACTCGAAAGGAGGGTCTATTCTGATTCACAGTTTGAGGGTACAGTCTGTCATAGCAGCAAAGTCTGGTGGCAGGAGTATGAGGCATCTACAGCCAGGAAGCAAAGAGCATTGAATACCAGCAGTACGCTGCAAGCTTTCTCCTTTTTATTCGGTCCAGGAACCCCACAATGTGGATGCTGCCCCTCAGAGTTGAGGTGGGTTTTCACACTTCAATCATTCTGATAAGGACAACCCCTCAGGCAGGTCCAGAGACTTGTCTCCCAGATAATCCTACATCCTGTCAAGCTGACAATATTAACCTTCTGGAAGTAACAGAGATATGTTTTAACATATTTATAATTCACACAAAGTAACTGATTAAATAAATATAATCTAGTCTCAAAATGAGTCTCTGAATGAAGAAATACTACAAGCATAAGGCACAAGGAAAGAGCCCTGCTGGCTCTACTGTACTTGACAAAGAGTTGAGGTACTGACAGGGAGATGGCAAACGTAATTACACAAGAGAATCAAAGACACAAGAACTGGACAACATTTGCATACACATGATATAATTAGTATACCCAAAAATCTGTGACAATTAAAAAGACTTAGAAATTTTGAACATAAAATTAATATGAAAATAGCCTTTATATATCAAACACTAGCCAGTTATCAACTGACAGAGAAAACGACATGTATGATAGCATGCACATTAGACACACGGGATGACGTTTAGACAGGTCAAGTTAAAACGCTCTGCTGAAGCAGCAGGAGGGACACACAAACGCTCTCTCTCTTTCTGCTAACAGGAATGCAAGCGAGCATGGCCCTGGCAGGAATGCAAGTGAGCACGGCCCTAGGACTGGGAATTTAGAAACATGCAACAAAGACTTTCACAGTCTCATTTCTAGGAAATGACCCTTAAGATAGCCCATCATCACATGAAAACTTAGCCCTCCAGAAAATGATTCATTATAACTACTGTGTAACAACCTGAGAGCCAACACACAGTACACACACTGTGAAATATTATACACAAAATGTCTGAAGTGTAGCACTTCCTGTTCAAGAGGAAAGGTAACAAGAAATGAGACAAAGGATACGGTGGAAGAAGGTGAAGAAACAGGGGCATGAATGGCAAGCCTTTCCGTGCAGTTCTCACTGTGAAAAGCACGTTTCTCTCTCTCTTCTCTCTCCTCTCTCTCTCTCTCTCTCTCTCTCTCTCTCTCTCTCTCTCTCTCTCTCTCTCTCTCTCACACACACACACACACACACACACACACACACACACACACAAACACACACACACACACACACACACACACACACACACACACCGGCAATGAAGATGGCAAGGGGGCTAAAATGAAATATAAAGGAGTAACAAATGAGTCCTCCTCCCTTCAAATGAACACTGTAACTCAGGGTGGAGGCAGCTGGAAAGACTAGCCTCAGTAATTGTTTACATCTTTGAGAGGGGCTACATTAAAAACAAAGGTAGCTTAGGAATCATGAGCTCCTTAAAGATACGGTAACTGGGATGGGTTATGAAAGTGCAGGAGGAACTAGAAATACTCTGGTGTGAAAAGGAAGTAATCTAAAAATGGCATGAGCACAGGAGGCCGCTTGTGGGGCAAGACACTGGTTAGATCTGGGACAAGGCAAACACTGAAATAAATAACAGTAATGACTGCAAATTTACCAAATTTAAATAAGAACCCACAAGTTAAGCCCATTTATTTGTGCATATTATATAGCTGCAATAATATTAATCAAAGTATATCATGATATTTCCTACCTACTCTCCCACAATCAATATACCCTGTTAATTTCCCAAAGAAGTGATGACTGGGTGGCATCTCAATGACAGGAAGTTGAAATGAGGTAAAGAGAGTGAGGAAGGAGATTCAGGGAGAGAAAATGGCACATAAAAAGAGGACAGAAGCTTGAGACCATAAGAACAAACACGAAGAAACAGTCTGCCTGAAAGTCACGGTCAGCACTTAGACCTTTATCCCAGTGCAATGGAAGTTCTGTGAAAAATGAATGCAAGTATCAAAGGCACTTCCAACTAAACTCATGACCTTCCCTCCAAATCTGTACTTTGGTGTTTTCTGTTACAGAACTGTACAATCATACATCCAATTATATAAGCAAGAACTCAGTCTAGACTGTCTCTGTAAAAACCCATGAATTGTTGCCTTCACCGTCCATATTTAATTCATGACCGTGCCCCACTGATGTAACCCCCACAACTGATTTCAGCCCATTACCCCATCTCCCAGAGCAGAACAGCCTTACCTACCTTCTCTACCGTCTGTAGAGAGCACAAGGACCTTGTGCTCACAGATAAGCACTAGGAAACCGGGAATGTTAGACAGGCAGGTTTGTTTGTCTCCTCAACAGAGGAGATGGAGTTAATAGCCTGGTAGGTGATCTGTGCTATCTGTAGGGCCAGGCCCCACCTGAAATCTGACTACATTTATCCCAGACTCTTCCTCCCTACACCTTTATATTGAACACTGTTTCTCAGTCAAAAGAATCCATCCTTATGGAAGATGCCACACGTACTTTATAGCTTGGTAACCTCTATGCTACTTGTATGGCCAAGACCACACTAGATCCTCCCCTAGGCCCTTAAGGTATAGAGCCTTTCTTTATGGAAGAGGTCACATGTACTTTGCAGAGTTTTGATGTAGTCATGCCTTAAACTTTATTGTGCACATGGGACTGAGTTAACTGTTACCAGGAAACTTTTCCCCAAAATTGCACTATACTTAAATATGCCTAAAATAAACTGCCCAGTGTCAGATTCTAGAAGTCTGAACAAACACCAGCTAACAAAGTCATGTTGAACTGGATTTCCTTCTTGCTCATACAAACCCTGGTGTTTTCAGAGACCCCCACACCTGTCTTATCCACAATGAGTTACCTCCCTAGAAGTCAGACTCATCTCTTAAAAATATAAATATGACTGGTCACCATCTTGCAGAAAATCCTTCACTGTTCTTAGTGTGAAGATCAAACATCATTCCAGAAACTTCTCCATATCTTCAGTTTCTTGTTTAAGCAATCTGACCTTCCTTCAGTTCCTCAGGAATATCACTACAGTATCCCTCCTTTCCCATCTTTCCATGGTTCTATGTGGTGGTATTGTGTTGCCCAAAATATTGTGTACCTTAATAAACTTACCTGGGGTCAGAGAACAGACAAGCCACTAGTTAGTCAGTGATAGCACACACCTTTAATCCTAGCATTCCAGAGATAGAAATCCCTCTGGATCTCTGTGAGTTCAAGGCCACATTGGAAATAGCCAAGCATGGTGACACACACCTTTAATCCCAGAAAGCCAGCCTTTAATCCCAGGGAGTGGTGGTAGAAAGTAGAAAGATATATAAGGCGTGAGGACCAGAAACTAGAAGATTTTGGCTGGTTAAGCATTCAGGCTATGGAGCAACACAGTTCAGCTGAGACCCATTCTGGATGAGGACTCAGAGGCCTCCAATCTGAGGAGACAAGACCAGTTGAGGATCCGGCGAGGTGAGATAGCTGTGGCTTGTTCTGTCTCTCTGATCTACCAGCATGGACCCCAATAACTCGCCTCGGGTTTGATTTTATTAATAAGAACTTTTAAGATTCCTGCTACAGTTCTAATTATCTAAAAATCAGTCATAGTCTAAAATTACTGAGTAGGAAATCACAGAAGTCAATAATTCATGCTTTAGACTGCACATCCTCTTGAGTGGTACAATGCAGTCTCAGGCCCACTCTATCTCACCTGGTGTCTAGAGTCGCTTTTTCAGGTATCCATATGGAGTCCACTACCCACACCAGTCTCTCCACTGCTGTATTAGTTCTATGTCTGAGTAACCAACATTGTACATAATTATGGCCTAGAGCTCAGGAACAGTAATGCCAACAATCCATGTTTGTCAATGAAGAAGCCACACACTGTTCCAATGAAAAGGAGAGAGACTGTGACTTAAGGAACAAAAATAAAATCTATGGTAAGAATGCATATTTATTCATCATCCATGAAGACAGAAAAAGAAACTTGTGCTCGTCTTGCTATTATATCTAAAGCTTCCAACATTCCTGAAGGCCACAATCTGATAAGTGCTCAGTAGTGACGAAAGGGGCCTCACAGGTATTATATGTAGTGAGCAGCACCCACGGGGCCTTGGACATGTGCCTCACAGATCATGGGCACTAGTATGTAAAAGGCAGAATGAAGACGACTCTCTCTCTCTCTCTCTCTCTCTCTCTCTCTCTCTCTATATATATATATATATATATATATATATAAATAATATAGTCATCTATATAGACTATATATGTATATATATACACATACATATATATATATCACGTAGTCCAAACAGATGTCTACACTGATTCATATACAGACAACTGTCATGTATCTATTCTCATTTTTTAGCATCAAAAATTTTAAAATATACAGAATTTTGCTTTTTCTATTACCTAGGTCATAAAAATTAGGATGAGAAGATTCTTCCCTCTATGACTCTTTCCAACATAAGGATCAAAACCGGAAACATGGAAGGAAAGAACAAGAGAAGAAAGCAAAGGGGAGAGAGAAGGCTGGAAGAGGGACAAAAAGAGAACATTTCCCAGTGTTTTCTATCAGCAACAAAAGAACTTCTACACAAATCACTCTACAAACATGAAAGCAAAGTGTGGTGGTCTGACTGAGAATGGCCCCACAGACTCAAATATCTGCAAGCCTAACACCAGGTAATGGAACTGTTTGGGAAAGATTAGGAGGTGGGGCCTTGTTGGAGGAGGTGTGTCACACCAGGCCCAATGTTTCTCTCTGCTGGTTGCCTGCAGATCAGGATGTAAAGCTCTCAGTTACAGATCCTGTACAGTGCCTGTGGGTTTCCTGCCATGATGATCATGGACTAAGCCTCTAAAACTGAAAGCAAGACCATTAAATGCTCTCTTTTATAAGAGTTGCCTTGGGCATGGTGTCTCTTCATAGCAATAGAACAGGGATTAAGAAAGACACATAGAGATTCAATTGTATATAGTGTAACAGAAAGTGTAGTTTAGCAATAGTCTACACAATAATCTAGTCAAATACAAGGACTGAAAATATCTGAGGGCTTTTGAAGACATTAACAAAAGTAAAACCTGCAGCCTAAAGCAAGCGTAACTTTCTTACAGAAAGGAGACTCCCCCCAGGCACAGGGGCGACATGGGTGTTAAAGGCAGGAAGGAGGGCTGGGACTCAGCTCGGCTGGCAGAGCGCTGCTGCTGATCTGGCTTTGGATCCCAGCACCCGTGTAAAGGCTGAGCACGGAGGCCCCGTAATCAAAGCACTGGACAGAGAGGCCGGCAGACCCCAGGGACCCGCAGTCTAGCTGTGAGCTCCAGCTTCACCAAGAGAACCTTGTCTCCAAAAATGAGAGAGGCTGAGGAAGATACCTGAGGTCAACCTCTGGCCTCTATTCACAAGCATATGGGTCGGCCCCACCCGCCACACCAAAATATTCCAGATGACCTGGGGCAAAGCTAGGGAGGCTGAAACACAGGGAGGAGGGAGCCATGGGCAGAAGACACAGACAGTAGGTGTTTGTACTTAAAGTGGTGGAAATATTGAAATCAAAACCACTAAAGATTAAATTGAAGCAGAGATCAGAAGCAAACCACAAAGACAAAAAAAGTCACTAGGTTCTTGTGCTGTCTTTCTGGTTGCTTTTTTTAGCCACGTTGTCCTAATCAGTAACTGCAACTGCTGCTACAGCTGGGCTGCAGGGCCCCAGCCTGAGGGGATTCTGTCCCCTCAGGCACCGATTTCAAAGCTACCAAGGGAACTTACCTAAATCTCTGTCCCTCTGAAGAACTCTAAATTCAAAGCCTGAGGTGGAATTCTGCTCCTCAGAGAGGCTCACCTCCTCTCCCTGCTTGTGTGTCTCCCCAAAAGCCCCCCCCTCCTCCTCCTCCCCCTCCTCCTCCTCCCCCTCCTCCACCTCCTCCTCCTCCCCCTCCTCCCCCTCCTCCCCCTCCTCCCCCTCCTCCCCCTCCTCCTCCCAGCCCCCACTTAAAAGCTCTTCTCCCCGGCTCCTCCCTACTACTTCCTGTCAGCTAATTGCTGACTCAGCCTTCTGACCGCAGGTGAATTTTATTTAATCAAACAAATTTAACACATCTTCACATCATTAAACAAATGTTCCAGAGCATAAACAAAAGTAACACATCTTAAAACAATATTCTACAACACTTGGTCAGACTAAAACCTCTGAAAATGTGCTATAAAATGACCAATATTTTCACAAGAGCTTAACTATTTAAGAACTATTTAAGGATAATAAATAGATGGGTTGTGGGAAAGGAATATAAAATACATACAGATAAGAGTGCACACAGCAGACCCGATTTCCTGAAAGGCCCATGTAGAGGAGTTCTTGCCTAGCATCTGGATTTGGGAGGGCTCTCACCCTTTCCAGCACAGGTAGAGTGGCTCACCATGTCTAAACTGGGTATAAACCACGTGATTTACTCCAAGCAAGCGTTTCTCTTGAGCCTGGCATTCTGGAGTATGCCGCAGAAAAGAAGCTGCCCCGGCGGGCACCTCCAGTACAAACCGTGAGGTGGACCTATCGATTGGTAATGCGCTCCCTGGTCGGCAGTGTGTCAAGTCCCCATCAGGAGTGGCCGACACCTTGCTCCTCTCCCTGACCTGGCTTGTGCTCTTCCACTCTAGTCACCTGGAGCCACAAAGGCGACATGACTCTGAATCCTAGGCCTCACCTGGTCCTTTACACGAATTACCACTGGAGTGGTCTGGAAACTGACTCAAACTGAAATTAAACTTCATTTACTCCGAGTTTAGTTTCATGTAGTTAGAGGTGCACTCCTGCAGGTCTGTGTCAAGTGTACAGCAGATAAGGCCTGCATACTGCACGGAAGGTACTAGTGTTCACTAACAGGAACACAATATTCAGGCTCCAAAACATCCGGTTCAGTTACACATTAAATATACCTAGAAATCACATTAGAATATGCATAGCTTTCTCTAAGAAAATGCTTTTATATAAATCAAGACTGCTTTTCCTGTGATAACAGTTATGTCCTAAATGAGTACTATAACAAAATACTGAGGTAATATAGCATAAAGAAGCTAAAATCTTAGAAACTCTCACATGGCAGGTAGGAATCACTTGGGCACTTACCAATTTTTTTTTTTTTTTTTGGTTTTTCAAGACAGGGTTTCTCTGTGTAGCTTTGCGCCTTTTTCCTGGAACTCACTTGGTAGCCCAGGCTGGCCTCGAACTCACAGAGATCCGCCTGCCTCTGCCTCCCGAGTGCTGGGATTAAAGGCGTGCGCCACCACCGCCCGGCTGGCACTTACCAATTTAGCATAAACATATGTTGAATTATTATGGACAAATGACCTCAGGGCACAGTTACATCCTCTAAAATGTTTAAGCATTAGAGTGATTCACTACAA
The DNA here is from genome assembly GCF_049852395.1 of Peromyscus maniculatus bairdii. Lineage (NCBI taxonomy): Eukaryota > Metazoa > Chordata > Mammalia > Rodentia > Cricetidae > Peromyscus > Peromyscus maniculatus. The sequence goes on along the minus strand of NC_134852.1, from coordinate 209,788,930 downwards.
TTAAGCATTATTTACTATTTGTTTAAAGTAGTTTTTCATATGCTATTATAAAAATGATATTGGTCTCTATTGCAAACCTGAATTGAAAAGCTGTCATTTCTTTATTTATTCTGGTATTTTGAGACAGGGTCTTGCCATGGAGTCCAGGCTGGCTTAGAATTTATAATCTTCTGGCCTCTGATAACTGAGTGATGGGACTACAGGTTGCACCACCATGCTGGGCAAGAGTGGTCTGAAACAGAGCAATTCTTCATTCGGCTGTGAGCTTGGATTTAAAATACCATCAGGACAGGAGCAACATTGCTCCACTATGTGCAGAAAAATATCAGATAGTGGAAGACATTTAGCTGCAAGAAAGCAAGTTTAATCTGGTGACAGCTTCCTGAACCTCCATGTGATAATTTCTGGATATGCCTTTTTCAATATGAACTGAATTGTCTTCTGACAATATTAAAAAAAAAAAAAAAACTTGAGTTACCAGGATTTTCATACAGTAGCATATTATTGCAGCAATGTTTCTTTGAAATTAAAAGGCTGAGATCACTTACCAAAGTAGTTTCTAAAGCTTAAAAATTTATTCCACAAACAATATTCAGAACAGCCAAATGCAGAAACACAAAATCTATAGCAGTGGTTCTCAACCTTACTGGTGCTGCGACCCTTTAATACAGTTCCTCATGTTGTGCTGACCCCAACCATAAAATTATTTCATTGCTACTTCATAACTGTAATTTTGCTGTTATGAATTGTAATGCAGATATCCGATATGCAGGATATCTGATATGTGACTCTCAAAGGGGTTGTGACCCACAGGTTGAGAACTGCTGATCTACAGTCTACCAGTAAGTCATTTGGGTATGCTAGGAAACTAGCTCTTCAATTTGATGGAATGATCAAAAAACAATTTATAAAATTCTCTGATTTTGACTTTCATGGTATAAATACTTCCCCTATGGCCAGTTTCAAGTTTATAGTTGCCTCATAAACTGTCTATATATCTATATCTATCTATCTACCTACCTACCTACCTATCATCTACCTATCTATCTATCTATCTATCTATCTATCTATCTATCTATCTATCTATCTATCTATCTATCTATCTATCTAGCAAATGGGTCCCACTAGTCAGTAGGATTCAGTGCTAGTGAACAGACTGAATTTCTCCCACAGGGGCACAAATTTGTTAATTTTAAAAACAGAAGTTAAGCACCCCCCCCTCCTTGTTTGGAAATGGCATTTCACTCTATAATTCAGGCTGTCCTCAAACTGCTCACTTTCCTCCCTCAGTGTGGTGGTTTGAATAGGTATGGCCTCCATAGACTCATGTGTTTGAATGCTTGGCCCGTGGGGAGTGGCACTATTAGGTGTGGCCTTGTGCAGGAAGTGTGTCACTGTTGAGGTAGGCTTTAAGATCTCACATGTTCAAGCTATGCCCAATGTGGAACACAGTCTCTTTCTGCTGCCTGTGGATCAAGACGTAGAACTCTCAGCTCCTTCTCCAGCACCATGTCTGCATATATGCCACCATGCCCCACCATGATGATTATGGACTAAACCTCTAAAACTAAGCCACCCCAATTAAATGTTTTCCTTTACGAAAGTTACCATGGTCATGGTATCTCTTCACAGCAATCAATAGAAACCTTAAGACGCTCAGCTTCCCAAGTGCTGGCATTATAGGCATGCACCACCACATACAGCCATTTTTGTGTTCTTTAAGGTTATTTACCTTAACCATTTTTAAGTGTAGTATTAAGTACATTCATACTGTTGTACAACCACCCCAACCACCATCCATCTCTGAACTCTTCATCTTGCAAAACTGAAAATGTCAGGCACATATCAAAGGCCAGCCTGGGCTACATAGTGAATTCTAGACCAGCCTGGGCTAAGAATGAGATCCTGTCTCAAATAAAACACTCTGAAGTTTACTCGCTGCACAGGAAGTCCTTACTACCCTCTCCACACCACTTTACTCCCCTTTCTATGACTGTGACTGGTCTAGATACTTCATGTAAGTGGAATCTCTTTCTCACTTGCTCGCTCACTCTTGTTCTCTGAGAGAAAAGGGGGGGGGGAAGAAAAACACAGACATAGAGGCAGACAAACTGGTTTATTTTACTTAGCACAATGTTATGTACTCAAGGGTCTTTCAAGTTGTCAAAATTTCCTTCCTGCTTGAGGTTGACTAGTAGCCCGAGTGCACGTCCTTTTCACCTTTCCATTCATCCTGCAGTAAACACTTTGGCTGTTACTGTGTCTTGGCTACAGTGACTAAAGCCGGTAGATGCAGGTCTATTGGTTCTTCATGGTTTATACTTGGTAGGCTCTGTGTTTTCAGACAGTTCTCTTTCATCACTGGCATACAATTATCTATGACCTTATAATCCTTATCTCAATGGAATGATCAGTAATCGCTTCACCTGCATTTCTAGTTTTAGTTTAGACTCAATTATATTGATACTGTCAAGAAACCAATTTTTCATTTCTATTATTTTCCTATTATCTTTTCTGTTTCTCTTTGCTCAAACCTTCACTGTTTCGTTCCTTCTGCAAAGTTGATAGAAGTTGCGTTCTTTTTCTAGTTCTTTATGCTGTAAGTTTGGTTGGTGTGTTTTTTTAAATGTGTTTATAAGTTTAATATGCATACATTTTTGTTCGTTTCTAATTTTTCTAATTTCTTTGTGACTTCCTTTTTGGTCTGCTGGGTGTTTAAAGATATGTTTCACAAACCATTCATCATTCTAGCTTTCCTTCTATTAATTTCTAACTTTTGTTGATAACAGAGATGATGCATTGTATTATCTTTTAAAACCTACTGAAAAAACTGTGATATAATATATGATCTGTTCTAGAAAATGGTCCATGTGCATTTGAAAACACTGTATCTATCATCTATCCCGATGGTGTTAGGATGTTCGGTATAGGTTGCAGATCTTTCAAGTCCTTCATTTCCTTACTTCTGTCTGGATATTATACTCATTACTGAGAATGGGTACTGAATTCAACTACTATCACAGACTTGTCGATTTCTCTCCTCAAACCTGTCAATAGCTTTCAGATGATTTTTTATTATAATATTTGTCTACTAAGTCTTATATAGATATCGAGCTACAACATCACTGTTACGATAACGTAGTTTTTATAATTACCATGTATTTACTTACTGCATCTGTTTCTTCTCAAGCTTCAAAATAGTACCTGGCTTCTCTTCTTGTTCACCAGCAGGATTCTAATGAAGGCCTGCCTCTCAACTTTTGCCTGTGGGGTTAGATGTCTTCCTTTCTCTCCCACTTGAGAAGCCTAACTTGCAACTGCAACATGCTGCACAACAGTATTTCTCTGTAGGAATCTGAAAACACTGGCCACTGCCTTCAGCCTCCAGTCTCGTCAAATACCAACAACCTGAGGAGACTGCCGACTCTCCAAGTTCTCTGAACACAATGAGCTGTTTCTCTCTGCTCTTGACTTCTCTCTGTCTTTGCCTCTCAGCACTGACTCTGGTCTTGGTGTGGTTCTCTATGAGTCCATTCTACTTAAGAGTTCAGTAAACTTCTTGGATATTTCTATTCATGTCTTTCATTAAATTAGGGCAGGTTTGGGCCATTACTTCTTTAAAAGTCCCCACAAAGCCTATGACCTACTTGATGGTGCCCCATGAGTCCCCTAGGCTCGAATCCTTTCAAAGGTTTTATAAAATAGTCAACAAGGTCTGCAGCCTTAGCTTTAAGCTCTGCCTCCAAATGCTCACTTCAGCCGATGTGGTCTTCAGTTCCAGAGTTTTCTTTGTGCTTTTTTAATGGTTCTCCAATCTCTTTACTGTTATTTCCTTTTTCTCATATATAGTTTTATCTTTTCTATATTTTCTGCTGTTCTCTGAGCATCTTTAACATTTGTATTAGAGACTCATAGACCTGCCATTTGGCCTTTTAAAAGGACAGTCTCTGTGGTTTATATTTTCTTTGAATAGGCCATTCTTTCTTGATTAGTTTTTAACTGTTTTGTGACATTTGCTGAAAATATTTGCTGAAAAAAAAGCAGCTCTGCCTTCAATAGAGGTCCACCCTAGACAGACTCTGTCTGTACAATCTTCTACAAAAGAATGTTTCTGTTGCTTCTTACTCCTTCATCTTCCTGGAACTCTTTCTACTTACAAAGCATTTTACTTTTCAGAGGTATATATATATATAAAATTCCACATCAACTGGCAAAGGACACAGACCCTTGAGAGGAGGTCATTGAATCTGCTCTGGGTATGGTGTCAACCAATTAAGCTAACTATGTATCATTTAGGGGTGTCCTTAGATAGGGAAACTGTCAACATTCAGATTCTTAACATGCAGTGCTCTTCTAAAATACAGTCTTACTATGTCTCCTTCTATTAAAACAAACTAGCAAACAAATAAAAAACAATCTTCAACACTGCCACATCCTCACCAGAAGAAGATAGCTGAATTAGTAGGAATGCCCAAAAAAGTACTCTACAATGTGGCCTTAACCTATTGGTCTTTGTCTCATTTTATTTATATTTTTCAATATTAATTAATTAATTAATTAATTAATTAATTAATTATATGTCTGAGTCCTCTGTCTGCATGTACACCTGCATGTCAGAAGAGGGCATGAGAATCTATTAGAGATGGTTGTGAACCACTATGTGGTTGCTGGGAATTGAACTCAAGATCTCTGGAAGAGTACCCAGTGCTTTTAACCATTGAGCCATCTCTCCAGCCCTTGTCTCTTTTTATTTTTATCACAAGCCCTGCCACACTCAACCTGTTCTTGTTCTTAGACCAAGAGTCCTACCTTTTCTGGAATCTATGCTTGCTTGCCCGATACTTTCTCAGTCAGGTATATCCTAACGCCCATTTTCAATTTCACATGCACTATTACTTAAAGTTTTCGGTCAGTTCTGTTCCACTGGGAACTCTTTTCAAAGTGCCACAGGCAAAGTGAGTTACTACTCTCTGGTGAGAGAGGTCCGTAAGACTTTAAAATTTTACATACATTAATTTTATAAAATAATGGATTTTGCCACCTTAATGCTTCTTATTCCTAAAAACATTCATAGCATGCTCAATAATGTGCTGCTTGAATAAGAAACACAGGCACATACCACCTAGGACATAATAACACAGTCTTTAATCTATACACATCAACTGTGGATGAGCTAGTCATTTGCACATCTTTTGGTTAGTATGTTAAAAGTAGAATATATTATGGTTAAAGTATCTAACTCTTTGTTTGTATTTTAGATTTTGTCAGCAGTCTTGTCCAACCACATCTAAGCTATTGGGCATCTGTGCACACACATGCTCTACTCCAACATCTAGTCAGAAGATCATCGACCCTACCTCTTTCATGTAGATGCCAAGCATATGCATTTAAATTTAACTCAATGAAACCATTTTATTAATTTTACTCTCATGTTGTTCTGAAAAGAAGTCAACAAAAAAGCCTGATTATTTCCCAACTTGGACAGCAAACTCCAAGTATAATCTTTCCTACCTCCCAAAGCTTTAATGCTGTAAGAGGATTTCCTAGTGTGCTTTGGAAACATTAACTGTAACAAATCATTTTTTAATGACACAAGGTCAAAGAAAAAGTATTTTACATTCCACTGTGATTCACGTCAGAAGCCTAATGACATTTCCTGCTAAGTAATTTCAACCTTTGTATCATCACACTGAGAAGAGTATAAGATTGGGGCCAGCTGTTTCACTTTTTTCATAGAACAAATTTAGTTAAGCCTGGGATAGAAAAAGACTTTTCTAAATATCTCATCATGAAGAAAGTAAATTAGGCTCAAACCTTCCGACAAAACCTGAATTCTAAATTCTAGTTCTCAAATAAGCAAACCATTACCACTAAGTCTGCCCCTCATGGAAAACACACGGAAGTCAGGCACAGGCTAATGGCAGCTGGGAGGCAAACCATGGCTTCCAGAGATGGAGGGCCAACCCGACACCACCGGGGCTACAGAGAGACCTCATCTCAACATTGAAAAGCACAGGGAAATGGCGTCAGTCCTGCTCACAGATTAGAATCACACCTAGAAGCACTGGTCTTGCCAAACGGCACTCCCATCCCCATGGGAGCAAAGGAGCCACCGCTCCAGTGCTTAAGTACAAGTCTGTGAGAAACCAATCAAAAGCAGCTACCTTGATCGGAGAATCTGCGCTCTAGGGCGTGGAGATCAGGCAACAGGTGAATACAGTTAATGCAGCAGTATGTGAAGAAATCAAGGACAACCACTTTTCCACACAGATCCTTGTAAATAGAAAGAGGCTCTTCTGTGTTCAGCCATTCTAATCCTGGAATTCATAAAACACAAATTACAATGATTAAAGAAAACAAAAAAGAAAAAGGAGTAATTTACCTAAACTGTCCATTAAAATGTGAATCTTTATTTTCCCCCTAAAATGAGTATAAACAGTCAAACACTTTTATTTTATTTTATTTTATTTTATTTTGGTTTTTTGAGATAGGGTTTCTCCGTTTAGCTTTGCGCCTTTCCTGGAACTCACTTGGTAACCCAGGCTGGCCTCGAACTCACAGAGATCCGCCTGGCTCTGCCTCCCGAGTGCTGGGATTAAAGGCGTGCGCCACCACCGCCAAACAGTGTAAGAGACGAGAGCAGTAGTTCAAGTCTGTGGTATTTGAATTTATTATTGTTTCTACCTGGGTCTCTTTTCTATGAATAAATAAGAGAACACCTTCATGATTGTAACAACGTAGGTATGCATGATTTAATGAGAAAGGTCAACTAGGTGACCACGTGGAGATTAAAAACTCAGAGATGGACAGACAGGAGGGCTGGCAGCAGGTCGAGAATGGAAAATCTGCTATATGAGGCAATCTGCAACTGTAGTAAAAACAAACAAACAAACAAAAGTACTAAATTCTTTCAGAAATAGTGTAATAGTCTGGGGGAAGTGAATAAAATCAACAGACTCGAGCAAAAACAAGAGGAAATAAGAATTATTTTAAAAATCTAATTGCATGCATAATTAAGTATAAAAGGGATACTGAAAACCAAGGTGAAGTTTAAAAAGCAGATTTCAAAAAGATTATGATATGTGGAAGAGTAAAAAAATACTTAAAATAATCTTACAAAAGAGAAGTTACCATGTTCTAGAGTTGGATGAAACCCAAAATATAAAACAAAATATTTTAAATGCAAAGTTATAAGAAACATTAACATTGATGAAGATCCTGTTCCCTTCCCTTCAAAGAAAAATAGGTAAACTTTGTAGTTTTTAACACAGAATTTATAATTAGTTGACAGTGACTCAAAATTTTAACTCTATACTATGAAGATTTTGTTAAATTAAAAAGTATAATACCCCCATTTAACTCATTTAAGAAAAAGGACATTTATTGCTTATAAGTAAATAAATACAGCTATTAAAGTATTAATTACACCTCAAAGTAGACAGAAATAGTTTAAAGGAACTAAAAGCTATAGATGGATAGGAAACAGACACAGTAGTCCCATCTGTCCACCGTAGATTGACCTCAGATCCTTTCAATGGGTACCTGACCCTGGTCAGTGGACCTCAGATCCTTTCAATGGGTACCTGACCCTGCTCGGTAGACCTCAGATCCTTTCAATGGGTACCTGACCTGCTCGGTAGACCTCAGATCCTTTCAATGGGTACCTGACCCTGGTCAGTAGGCCTCAGATCCTCTCAATGGTTACCTGACCCTGCTCAGTAGACCTCAGATCGTTTCAAGGGGTACCTGACGCTGCTCAGTAGACCTCAGATCCTTTCAATGGGTACCTGACCCTGCTCGGTAGACCTCAGACCCTTTCAGTGGGTACCTGACCCTGCTCAGTAGACCTCAGATCTTTTCAGTGGGTACCTGAACCTGGTCAGTAGACCTCAGATCCTTTCAATGGGTACCTGACTGTGGTGGTATTGTGTTCCCCAAAATATTGTGTACTCTAATAAATTTATCTGGGGTCAGAGAACAGACAGCCACTAGATACAAAGGCTAGAAAATGGTGGCACTCACACCTTTAATCCTAGCATTCCAGAGATAGAAATCCCTCTGGATCTCTGTGAGTTCAAGGCCACATTGGAAATAGCCAAGCATGGTGTGTACCTTTAATCCCAGAAAGCCAGCCTTTAATCCCAGGGAGTGGTGGTAGAAAGCAGAAAGATATATAAGGCGTGAGGACCAGAAACTAGAAGCATTTGGCTGGTTAAGCATTTGGCTGGTTAAGCATTCGGCTGGTTAAGCTTTCAGGCTTTGGAGCAACACAGTTCAGCTGAGATTCATTCTGGATTAGGACACAGAAGCTTCCAGTCTGAGGAAACGGGACCAGCTGAGGAACTGGCAAGGTGAGATAGCTGTGGCTTGTTCTGTCTCTCTGATCTACCAGCATTGACCCCAATAACTGGCCTCGGGTTTGATTTTATTAATAAGAACTTTTAAGATTCCTTCTACACCTGACCCTGGTCAGTGGACCTCAGATCCTTTCAATGGGTACCTGACCCTGCTCAGTAGACCTCAGGTCCTTTCAATGGGTACCTGACCCTGGTCATTAGACCTCAGGTCCTTTTAATGGGTACCTGACCCTGGTCAGTGGACCTCAGATCCTTTCAATGGGTACCTGATGCTGGCCAGTAGACCTCAGATCCTTTCAATAGGTACCTGACCCTGCTCAGTAGACCTCAGATCCTTTCAATGGGTACCTGACCCTGCTCAGTAGACCTCAGGTCCTTTCAATGGGTACCTGACCCTGGTCAGTGGACCTCAGATCCTTTCAATGGGTACCTGATGCTGGCCAGTAGACCTCAGATCCTTTCAATGGGTACCTGACCCTGGTCAGTGGACCTCAGATCCTTTCAGCGGGTACCTGACCCTGGTCAATAGACCTCAGATCTTTTCAATGGGTACCTGACCCTGGTCAGTGGACCTTAGATCCTTTCAATGGGTACCTGACCCTGGTCAGTGGACCTTAGATCCTTTCAATGGGTACCTGATGCTGGCCAGTGGACCTCAGGTCCTTTCAATGGGTACCTGACCCTGCTCAGTGGACCTCAGATCCTTTCAATGGGTACCTGACCCTGGTCAGTAGACCTCAGATCCTTTCAATGGGTACCTGACCCTGGTCAGTGGACCTCAGATCCTTTCAATGGGTACCTGACCCTGGTCAGTGGACCTCAGATCCTTTCAATGGGTATCTGACCCTGGTCAGTGGACCTCAGATCCTTTCAATGGGTACCTGATGCTGGCCAGTAGACCTCAGATCCTTTCAATGGGTACCTGACCCTGGTCAGTGGACCTCAGATCCTTTCAATGGGTACCTGACCCTGGCCAGTAGACCTCAGATCCTTTCAGTGGGTACCTGACCCTGCTCGGTAGACCTCAGATCCTTTCAATGGGTACCTGATGCTGGCCAGTGGACCTCAGGTCCTTTCAATGGGTACCTGACCCTGGTCAGTGGACCTCAAATCCTTTAAATGGGTACCTGACCCTAGTCAGTGGACCTCAAATCCTTTCAATGAGTAACTGACCCTGGTCAGTGGACCTCAGATCCTTTCAATGGGTACCTGATGCTGGCCAGTAGACCTCAGATCCTTTCAGTGGGTACCTGAACCTGGTCAGTGGACCTCAGATCCTTTCAATGGGTACCTGACCCTGCTCAGTGGACCTCAGATCCTTTCAATGGGTATCTGACCCTGGTCAGTGGACCTCAGATCCTTTCAATGGGTACCTGACCCTGGTCAGTGGACCTCAGATCCTTTCAATGGGTACCTGACCCTGCTCAGTGGACCTCAGATCCTTTCAATGGGTACCTGAACCTGGTCAGTGGACCTCAGACCCTTTCAATGGGTATCTCACCTCTGCATCTTCACATACCGAATTCCTTAAGCCACTCACAGCTCGAGGGGATGCAGCAAAACTGTGCAGTTCCCTTCCTTGTTCACAATGTGATGAGTAAAATTTGTTCTTACTATAGAGCTCAGAACCACGGCAGGTGGTTGATTTTTATAGAGTCAAGAAATTCCCCTTTACACTTAAAGGAGGAACTTCACGGATTTTTTGTGGCAGGTCCAGAAACAACATCATTACTCCCAAATTTTGGAGCCATTATTAAGTGAAATAAGGGTTACTTGAGCGGTTCCACTACATTCATCTGAAAACCAAGACAACTACTAAAAGACTAATGGTGAGTAGCACATACAAGGTGGAGATGTAGACAGGGTTGGTTAGCGTCATGAACAGAAGGATGACTTACACCCTGGAGAGGACACAGGAGAGAGGCGCACAGTTTCATCGTGCTACTCAGAACAACGTACAATTTAAAACCTAGGACGAGTTTACTTCTGGAATTTTCCATTTAATGTTTTGAGGTGATTAACTAGGTCCCTGAAACCAGATGTACACTGAGACTAAGGTAGCAGGGAGGCCTACCAATATCGAAAACCACAGTTACCCTATTGAAACAAAATTCTAGGAAAGATTATCAACTTAGTATTTCCACCAAATACTCTAAAGGTTTCAGGGCTCAGTGAACACTTAATTATTCCTTTTGTTAAGTATTAGATATATAACTAATTGATGACACAAAACTATTAATTACACCTACTAATTAATGTGTATTTCACATCCCACTTGCAAGAAATTTAAGATCTATAAATTGTTAAGGGTGAGCGGGTGGTGGCACACGCCTTTAATCCCAGCACTAGGAAGGTAGAGCCAGGCAGATCTCTGTGAGTTCAAGGCCAGCCTGGTCTACAAAGCAAGATCCAGGGCAGGCACCAAAGCTACACAGAGAAACCCTGTCTCGAAAAACCAATAAATAAATAAAAACTGTTAAGGGTGATTTGTTGAGGACACAGACAGTTATCATATTTAAGTTACTGTACTAAATGTTCACAGATTTAAATGATAATAATGTATTTTAAGCAGCAATGATTACAGTGAATACAATACAATAAATGGCCAACTTAGTCTCCTGATTTCCTAAGAATTTGCCTGAGTTACCTCCACATAATAACCCTGAAAGTAAATATTTCACTTTACAAGGGAAAAAAACCAAGACCTGGAGAAATCAAGTAATGTGTTCAAAAGCAAAAAGCTAACAAAGAAGGAACAAGGACTAAGTTTCGGGTCGGTCTGGGTCCACCCACTATAGTGCATATGGCAGTTCCCGAAGAACGGGCATTTTCTTGGTTGACGAGTCAACTACAGCTGCTTTGTTCATTTTTAGCACTCTGTCCTTAATATCAGGTCCAGCAGAATATCAGACCACATCAAAGCCAAAGCCTGGTTACTTCCTTATGAGTATGACTTGAGTCACCGGGCTCAAATATCACAGTCATAAAGTAAACTTACTATAACTACAAATAAAAGTAGAAAAATGAAACGTTCTCCCAAAATTCTAGCTGAGGTTCTGGTTTATAATAGTGTATTTACTACATGCTCTATTACAAAGTTTTCAGGAGCTATGTATACATCTGTATATACATATTTGTTATTTTGAAGTTTCTCTAACGGGATAAACCTCCATGGAGCCAATTCTACAGTATTTTAAATCCATTATAATAATAAGGGGGGAAGCCCCTCCCTCTCAAGTCAAAAGGGTAAGAAAGACATTCAAGACTGTTGTGGGCCAGAAGAGGTACTGCCTGATACATCCTTGGGGAGATAAGTGAACCCTGCCACAGTAGCCAATTAACTATGCATGGGGTTTCAGTGTCAGGCCAGGACACAAGCCAACACCAGCAAGCTAAACAATGACACCCCCACCAAAGGCAAGGCAGCGTTTTGTCTAAACCACACTGTTGGGAGTATCCATTTCCTCGTGTCCCAACAGTTCCCACAGCTAGGATTCAACCCTGGCTACGAAACTAAAATTGATTCCAGTTTCTAAAACTCAGTAAGTCCACCACTCTGAACGTGGGAACGCGCGCGCGCGGCAGGGCTAGAGAAGCATCCAGTCTGTGGAATGAACTCCCGAAGAACAAGCTCCTAGATGGGCAGCACGTTCCCTGGCCTGCCTGTGCCTCGGTTTCCTTCACTGTGACACAAGACAAGTAAGGGCGCCCTGTGGGTTGGACCCAGCCTTCAGAGCTCTCCCAAAGGGCTAGGAACCGTCTGGGTAGCACGTGGAAAGCGATGTGCGGGGCCGGGTGGTCGGGGCTCCTGTCACTGCAAACCCAGGCCACTCAGGCCGGGCAGGATTCACACCGATGCGAACGCTGGTCCGCGCCCTCCAGAGTCGCCACCCCGCACCACCTCGGGGGCGCGGGCGACCGACCGATCGCAGGGCCCCGGGCCCCCGACAGCCGGGAAGGGCAGGACCCGGGGCGGCCCCCTCCCCCGACGCCAGCCCTCACCTTCCGGGAACTCGGGCACCGCCAGGTCCCGCTCCCAGCCGTCCACCTTCTGCAGATACTGGTAGACCAGCTCGTCCCGCTCCTGCTGCGTGACGGCGTCCAGCAGGGCGTACTCGAGCGAGGTCTGCGCGGGCAGCAGGCCCGAGAGGCCCGCAGCGCCGGGGGCCGCCATGCTGTGCGAGCTCCCGAGGGCGCGGCGCTCGAGGGCGCGGCTCGGACGGACGCGCGCGCCGCCCTCGGGCCCCGGAGCCCAGCCCGGCCCGCCCCGGCCTGCGCCGCTCGCGCGTCCGTCTGCTCTCAGTCCGCCCCTCCCAGGTCCCGGGCCGCCGCGGAGCCTGGACGTTCAGAGCGCCAGATTCGACACGGGGAAGGCCGCCGGGGCCGCCCTCCAGAGGGGCCGGGGAGCCCATTCCCCTTGAAGCCCCGCAGGGTTCCCGACACGAGTAAAATTCAAACAACTATGTGCAGCTTAGAAAGCGCCGACTCAGGGAAACAGCTGCCCCACTCTTACACGGCGATCAGCCGATTCGGCGCGGCAGTGACAGCCAGAGACGGTTCCCGCCAAGACAGACCCGAAAGGTCAAGGGGTTAGGAATCCTCGGAGGAGACGCGTTGTTCCCGTAAGTGGTGAGGCCGGTGGTTTTGTGTGAACAAAAAAAAAAGGTGTAACCTGTCACTCTGGGAGTGCTGAAAGTGCCGGAGCGAATGGAGTGACCCGCGAGCGGGGGAGGTGGCGCGGAGAGGCTGCGGGCCAGGTGCGCCCGCGAGGGACTTCGGGGCCCCGAGCCGGCACTGCTTCCCCTGAGGACAATCAGACCCCTTCACGGCCTCCCCACCCGGGTCCAGAGGGGGCGGGAGGCCTGCGGGAATCGGTGTGCTTGACACCCCCCCCACGTCTGTCTGGAGGGCGCTGGCCACGCTCAGGACCCACAGCCCCTGTGGTCGGGGGGCTCACGTGTCCACGCTCAGGACCCACAGCCCCTGTGGTCGGGGGGGGGGGGGCTCACGTGTCCACGCTCAGGACCCACAGCCCCTGTGGCCTGGGTGCGGGCTCACGTGTCTGGACTTTGTTCTCGGTGCAGGGTTTGAACCTGTGGTGGAGGAAGAAGTGGAGCGACCCGGGCCATGCGTCACGAGTCCACTGGGCAGTTTGTCACCAGCGCCTCTGAGTCTGGCGTGACTGGTTTCGTGGTGGACACGGAGCCTGTAGAAGATGAGGCTGTCGGGCCTGTACTTCTCACGCGTGCTTAATCACTCTTAGTTTTATGAAGTCTTGGGAAAGAAAAAAAAGAGAATGCTTGATGAAACAGTGTCACAGAAAACGAGGCAGGCGTTAGCCTGTGGTAGGTCCTCTTAATCTGTGTGTTCACGGGTACTAAGTGTGCTGCCCGGCAATATAATCATCACCAAAGGTTTAGATTCCAACCAAGTTACTTGGCTTTTGGTTAATTTTTTTTCCTATTAAAAAATTGAAGCAAGAAAAGGAGTGAATTTACTAAAGACTAATGTACTCATAAAACCGGTTTGCCATGTTAGAAGACACATTTTGGGAAGAAGACATCTGGGAATATAAATCTAAAAGAAAACCAAAACCAGCACAGCCAAATAATTGTTCTCAAAGTAATCCAGAATCTGTTGGAAAAGCAACAGATGGAAAATACCGGTCAAAACGAAAAAGGAACAAAAAAGGAACCACAGAAGATAAAGACAAGCTGAAGGACCACAGGGCGTGCCTTGGAGAAACAGACTGTCAGCTTTCTGTAGGTTCCAGTCAGAATTCAAGTCATAGCAATGAGATTCCGCAGTCTCAAAGCAAAGAGACTACTCCAAGAAAGCTCAGTAGAACTCATAGAAACAAACACGTGTCCCCAAAGGTCCGCCCGGTTTATGATGGACACTGCCCAAGCTGCCAGATGCCCTTTTCCTCACTGATAGGCCAGACGCCCCGGTGGCATGTGTTTGAGTGTTTGGATTCTCCACCAATCTCTGACACAGGTAAGAGAAGCCCCGGGACCTTCCTGTTGCTGCCTCCACAGTACTGGGATGACAAAAACGTGCTTGTTTATTGAAGGGCTGGTGGTCTGAACCCAGGCCCTGTGTGCACAGCAGGCACTTCATTGGCTGAGCCAGCATCCCAGTGTCTCACATTGCAGTATCCCAGTTACTTCCCGTAAATGTTCACTAAGGACTTTGACTCTGCTTTCTCTTACTTGACTCTTACAAGGACCATAGAAGGTAGATGGTATCAACATTTTATGCATGAGGATTCCTACAAGTTAAATAACCGGGCCAGTTTGCTATCCCATTTTAGAATTAGATAGGAATTATAAACACATTTGGTTTCTAAATATGGGTATGTTGTATTCATCATGCGTGTTAGCCGGAAGAGGAACTAGAAGGTTGTCTGAGATGACTCAAATTCTCATAAAAATGTGCCAGCAACAAAAGTGATGCCATGTTTTTATTATATTTTAACATAAATGTCATATTTAACATGTAGAAAATTCTACTTGGATTACATGGAGAATGAGTTATGACTATTTGGGTTTTTTTATCTCAAATTTTCTTGTGAAGAGATTTGAAAAACAATCTAAACTTACCTGGTTTAAATGTAATAAATGGCGCCTCGTAAACTAGGTCGGATTAATTTTTGGTGTTTTGATCTTGGCAGCAGCCATCGCTGTTGCCCTAGTTCTTAAAGGTGGCCCGTGGGTGGCCGGGCGGCGGGGCCCACGCCTTTCACCTCTGCACTCGGGAGGCAGAGGCAGGCGGATCTGAGTTTGAGGCCAGCCTGGTCTACAGAGCGAGATCCAGAACAGCCAGGGCTACACAGAAAAACTGTCTCAAAAAGAAAATAAAATGGGACCAATGGTTTTTGTGCTTAGAGGTTGCTCTGGTGGCACTGTCAAAGTTACTGTATAAAATGCTTCTTTTTTAAAACTATTTTCAGAGTGTCCCGAGGGTCTTCTATGTACCTCCACAATTCCTTCTCATTATAAGAAATACACTCACCTCCTGCTTGCTCAAAGTAGGTCTAGCAATGAGCCTCTCAGCAGCCCATCGCTCGTGCTGGCTGGACATTTCACTGCAGCACAGCCAGACTCTTCTTGTAACCTTGAGGAAAGATGGCCTGCGCATCTGAAAACGGAGAACTTAACCAAAGTTTTAGATGACTCTTTGTTGATGATACAGTGTCTACAAACAGCACAGCTTCCAGCTGAAAGCAACAGAAAGAGTCCCTCTTGTAGGAGTTCTCAAACTTCACCAGTTCCACAGCGTCCAGAGTTTGTTGAGAAGGACGAGCCTGTGGGAGGTGGTTTGCCTCTTGCCGAGGACGCATTAAACAGCCAACGTGGCTCACAGAGCACGAGTTTGCCATCACCAGGAAATGACAGTGGTGGCTGTGAGATCTCCTATTCTCCACTGCAGAGCGATGAAGAGACCTATGACTTAGACCAAGAGCTGGACGATTCACAGCAGGACCTGTTTTTCACCCAAAGCTCTAAAGACAGCAGCCTAGAAGAAGAAGGCTCTGCCATGTTTGAAAAATTCCATGATCCCTTCCCAAAGGCAGGAGAGGGCATCTGCCCCGTGGCAAAAAGCCGGGCTAAGTCCAGTGGATTGTATAAAGGTCGTGTTCTGCATGACTCATTCCAGCTTCTCTCCTACACACAGAGCAGGCTTTCCCAAGATGACCTGCCATCCACAGACGCTGGCTTTCTCTTGTTTTCACCTGCATTAGCTTCTAACTATCAAACCACCAAAGCTAAACCTGCTGAGCCAGAATTTCCCTCACTTGGATCGAGTCATCAGAGACAGAAAGCTGAAACATCAGCTGTTGGCCATCACACTTCTCTGCCGTTACGTACAAGTGCCGTGTCAAAAGCACTTGGAAAGGAGGGTGGAGAGGGCCTGCCTTTGCACCCCACCCAAAGCCAAGTTAGAGGATTACAGAGTGCGGGCTCTGGTGCTGCCGTTGCTCCCTCAGAGTGTGCCTGCAGAAAGGCAGAACAGCGTCCACTTCTTGCCAAATCTTTGAGCATGTTGCCTCCCAGTCCCAAGTGCAATGCGAGCCAACCTTCTAAGAAAGTAATGAAGCAAATGGATATAGGTGTGTTTTTTGGACTACCACCCAAAAGACAAGAAGAGACGTCACCAAGGAAAGGTGCTTTAGAAGGGCCGAATGTCAATCCAGTCGTGAGTCCTAAGGAAAAGAGGCCCCGACTGTGTAAGAGGAAAGCAGAACACTCTCTAAGTGACTCAGAATTGGATTCAGGGAATTTAAATGAGAGTCAGCACTCTATGGAACTGTTTGGAGAGAGGGCCCAACATCGAAGAAAGAGACATAAAAAGTCAAAGTCACCACGGCAAGGGACAGATCAGAGGAGGTCTGGTCACCTTATCAAAGATCCAGAATTGGGAGCAGTCGGTTTAAATAAGAGCAAAGCCTTTGTAAGACGGACTCATGGCAGGCCACAGAGAGGGAACGTGAACATTTCAGAGTCATCTGGTGCAAGGGAAGTGAGAACATGTCCGTTCTATAAGAGAATCCCTGGTAAGTAGAAATACTAACTTCAGCTTCTCAGCAGACACACAGCAGTGTTTAACTCCACCTTCCTTGTCGTTGGGTGGATAGATTCGAAATAATTTGTGCACAGTGTATGTTTTCTTTGCTCTTTATGATAGTTTAGGAGTCTTTTAACAGGTTGGGGCTTTGTTTTTTTAATTTTTTCTTCATTATCACCAAATTTTTATTAAACATTTATTTTATATATGGTGCTATAATGATTAGGTAGCTATTATAGATTATAGAAAGGCCAGTGAACAGTGGAGATTCCATTTAACCTGAAAGAAGGTAAGACATTGGTGCAAACATAATAAAAGCCAGTTTCTAAGCATGTTGAGGATACACAGTGCTCAGTGGTCTAAAAGAAGGGAGTATAGCAAGCTGGACCCACCATGAATGCCAGTTTTAGAGCAATATCAGGATTTAAGTTTTCCTGGTTTTGTATATTCCGAATGGATATCTGCCTATGCCTTCACAGATGAGTTCATAGAAGAGTGTGCAGGGAAGTGAATTCTATTCCTAAAGACACCACTAACCTTTCAACAGTATACAATAAAACAACTACCACTGACCCTTCAACAGTATACAATAAAACAACCACTGACCCTTCAACAGTATACAATAAAATAACCACCACTGACCCTTCAGTAGTATACAATAAAACAACAACCACTGACCCTTCAACAGTATAAAATAAAACAACCACCAACCCTTCAACAGTATACAATAAAACAACCACCACTGACCCTTCAACAGTATACAATAAAACAACCACTGACCCTTCAACAGTATACAATAAAACAACCACTAACCCTTTAGTAGTATACAATAAAACAACAACCACTGACCCTTCAACAGTATACAATAAAACAGCAACCACTGACCCTTCAACAGTATACAATAAAACAACAACCACTGACCCTTCAACAGTATACAAAAAAACAACAACCACTGACCCTTCAACAGTATACAATAAAACAACCACCACTGACCCTTCAACAGTATACAATAAAACAACCACCACTGACCCTTCAACAGTATACAATAAAACAACCACTGACCCTTCAACAGTATACAATAAAACAACCACTAACCCTTTAGTAGTATACAATAAAACAACAACCACTGACCCTTCAACAGTATACAATAAAACAACCACCACTGACCCTTCAACAGTATACAATAAAACAACCACCACTGACCCTTCAACAGTATACAATAAAACAGCAACCACTGACCCTTCAACAGTATACAAAAAAACAACAACCACTGACCCTTCAACAGTATACAATAAAACAACCACCACTGACCCTTCAACAGTATACAATAAAACAACAACCACTGACCCTTCAACAGTATACAATAAAACAACCACCACTGACCCTTCAACAGTATACAATAAAACAACCATTGACCCTTCAACAGTATACAATAAAACAACCACTAACCCTTTAGTAGTATACAATAAAACACAACCACTGACCCTTCAACAGTATACAATAAAACAACAACCACTGACCCTTCAACAGTATACAATAAAACAGCAACCACTGACCCTTCAACAGTATACAATGAAACAACAACCACTGACCCTTCAACAGTATACAATAAAACAACCACCACTGACCCTTCAGTACTATACAATAAAACAATAGTCATGTACTCAGCTTCTCAGTATTGCATAAAAATGCTTCAGTGATGTTTTGTTTTCAATGATTATTGCTTTTATACTCTAGTGCACTGTGTATTGTGTATCTAGTGCTCAGTAGAAATGTGAAGTTGAGTTTATTTACCTGCATTTACCTGTCAGCACATTTGACTGTTTCTTCATAAGCACATTTTAGATCCATATTTCTCAACTTCATTTTTGTTATTGTCCCTCTGGGGAGACTCTTGAGGCAATTCCTTCTTGGTTCCTTACTCCTCCACTACCCTGAAAGGAAATTCAAGGACTGTAGACACTACTGTCTGTTTTTTATTTCACTTTGACCCTTTGGAGGACTGCACATGCTTCTAAGTTCTTTGGTCCCAACCATTTTTGACTCCAGAAAAGTGTATCAGTTTCACCCTCATTGGAAATTAATGGTTTGGGAGGTTTGTTTTATTTTGTTTTTTGTTTTTTTTCAAGACAGGGTTTCTCTGTGTAGTTTTGGTGCCTGTCCTGGATCTCACTCTGTAGACCAGGCTGGCCTCGAACTCATATAGATCCTCCCGAGTGCTGGGATTAAAGGTGTGGCCGCCGCGGCCGCCCTGCTTGGTTTGGGAGTTCTCCTGTCATTGCTTTGTAGAAATTAGGTTTCAGTTGCCGCCCCCCCACCCCCAGTATCAGTATTGCAAAAGTATTAATTAGGGCAAAGGAATGATTGGTTTGTAACTTAATATCTTTCAACTAATTTTTTTGGTGAAACTATTCACACGTCTCTACAATGGGATATTTAGTAGACACAGGAGTTTTCTTACCTTTCGGTAAATGTACGTTTTTAAGTCAGTCATGGTTAATTGAGGGTTAAATGAGAGCTGCAGAGTAGGGAGGCCTGGTCTTTAGAAGGAACCCAGGCTGTGACCATCCTGGCTCCTGCTCATCCCACCGGGGCATCTGGTTGCAGGAACTGGCTTCACTGTGGATGCTTTCCAGTACGGCGAGGTTGCAGGCTGCACGGCCTATTTCCTCACACATTTCCATTCTGATCATTACGCTGGCTTGTCCAAGGACTTCACGCTGCCAATTTACTGTAGTGAGGTAAGTTTTAGTGCTCTGAACTCGGTCTTTGTGGGATGTTGTGACTGATGAGCTTGGTAAGAAATAGAATATTGGAACCAGAAGAGCCGGCATTGTAGTGGAGAGGATGGGTCCTGCATGAGGTCGAAAAGCAATTCAACTGTACAACCTATTGTTAAAGCATATTTTATTATGTGAGGACAATAATGCTCTCACAGTATACTCTATAACCCAAGTTTCACTCAGTAAACATTTTTTTGAGTGCCTAAGTAAATATGAGATGAAACACGTAGCCCTAGGGAGCTTGTAGCTTCTACAGGTAACATTCACAGATAAAGCTTGGGTGGGGTTAGTACTGCAACAGTGGTACCTCAGACTCTGTCCCCAGCCAAGTTTAGAGGAAGTTTCACCGTGCAGAATGCCTTGAACTGGCTATTAGATGGTGACCATTTTAATCCTGGTTCCCAGGGGCTTTTAGTGAGGCTTTGGTTTAATCCTCACAGCATTCATGAGGTATCCTCTTTTCTTAGTGAAAAAAAAAAAAAAAGAATGGTTTGGGTAGTCTGTGGGCTTTCAGAAAGTTCAGAATATCTGCAACATACCAGGAAAACACAGGGAGTAGATAAACCCACAGTAGTGGGCGGTGCTCAGGTGAGGAAGCAGTTTGTGCCTCCTGCTGGGATGGAGCTTCCCCAGGTGAACAAGCAGAAGGGTGACCTGGCTATCTCACAGACTCTTTCCTGGAGTGGAGAACTCACTCACCTCACAGTGGGGACCGGAGGTGACTGAGACAGTAGCATGCTTTTAACTGGGTGTGAACATAACACCAGCAACAAATTCACCGTTCTGCAGATAACTGGCAATTTGTTGAAGAAGAAGCTTCGTGTGCAAGAACAGTACGTCCATCAGTTGCCGATGGACACTGAGTGTACAGTGGACGGTGTCAAGGTGGTTTTGCTGGATGCCAATCAGTAAGTAGGACGGCCCCTCAGTCATGCAAGGTGCCCATTTGAAACTGTTCACAAAGAAAGAGGTGGCATGGTTGTTCCAGAGCTGAGAGCTAAAGAACTTGGTTCTTAAACTGGAGTAAATCCTATTGCTACTTTTGAAAAAATAATTTTAGTATTACATTAAATGTAAAGAGAATCTATTATCTAACCCATGTTGTTAACCCAATGTCAACTTACAGCAGTTTATATTTTTAAAAAGTATTTTGTTACTGTTCTTCAGAAATGAAGTTTTCCATTTTCCTTAATGTAATTTACATAAAGTAAAATCTTATATTCCATTTGGATACCTGAGAATTGGTGCCTTGCTCCCCACCCTAAACTAAATGATTTTAAACTTAAAAAAAAATCACGCCATTTTAGACTCTAAAGGTTTGGAAGCTTTCTTTTTCCATGGAAATAGATGGTATTTTCTCTCTCTGTCTCTCTCCCTCCCTGTCTCCTTCTTTTTCTTCTTTTCCTCCCTCTTTTTCCTTCTTCAGATCTGTCTCCCAATGTCAGGTGCTATCATGATTCATGTTGCCCAAACACGGCTACCCATTGTGCTTCTTTCTGGGATGTGAGCCTAGTCCACAGAGATAACAGGCATTTGGAGAAAAGAGAAAGGCTAAATCTAGATTTGCTGAAGTCCAGGCCAATCTTGTCATGTTAGATTCTTAAAAAAGGAAGGAAGGAAGGAAGGAAGGAAGGAAGGAAGGAAGGAAGGAAGGAAGGAAGGAAGGAAGGAAGGAAGGAAGAAAGGAAGGAAGGAAGGAAGGAAGGGAAAAGAAAAAAGAAAAGTTGTCTTCTGGCCTTGCTAATATTCCTTTTTTTCATTGCCAGTTTGAGTTCTGATATTTTTGGAGTTAACGTTATCGAAATATTTACCACAGATCACATAGTTCACACAAACTGCTTGGTCAAGCTAGTACTTTTATCAGACAGAAACTGTCCTGAGGGCCCAGAGCCAGCCTGTCCTGAAAACAGGACCTTCTTAGGAATGTCCGCCTGAGACTGGAGTACCTCCCCTGCACACCTGTGCTCAGCTCATAACATCTGTGCTCTGGTTGACGCTGGAGGAAGTGCCCTTGCTCCCAGCACTTTGTCTGTGCCCTGCATGTTCCTCTAAGACGTTTGTGTCCAGCTGTCCAGGTGCCGTCATGGTCCTTTTCCGTCTTCCGAACGGCGCTGTCGTACTGCACACTGGAGACTTCCGAGCAGACCCCAGCATGGAGCGCTCTCTTCTTGCATGCCATCAGGTCCACACGCTCTACTTAGACACCACGTAAGACATGCTTTCTCTGAGTTCTCTCTCCTCCCAGTGAGAGCTTTGCTCTGCATTTGATGGGTAATTGAAGCTTGTCCTTAGATAATTAAATGATGGTTTACAGCCAATTGTTTTTAGGAGTGTTTATCAAAAGGATGCCATTAAAAAAAGTACCTGCTAAAAGACAAATTTAGAAATAAATATCATAATTTTTATTGGTATTTTTTTTAAATGTTTATAGGACAATCCTGTTACTAAAGAAAGAAAACTTGAGGGTCTTTTAAGAAAACATCCTTTAAATTATTTTTATTATTTTCCTGAAGTGTCCATATAGTTATTGGGTATAATTGTGAAGAGGAAACAGAGGCCACGATTCAGTTTTGTTTATGATTATTGGAATTACTTTTGTTCTTTTTTTCAAAAGGTAACTTATAAGTGGCACCTTTGAATCCTTCAGTGATACAAATATAATTGCATAAGAGATTATATTTAAATTATGTAGTCTCAGCTTTTTAAGGGATAATCAACAGAAATTGTATATATTTGTGATATACACTGTATATCATATAATAAAATAACTTACTGATTTGTGGGGAATTAATTCTTAAATAGTTCAAGGATTGTGGATGAGGTGTTTTAGTGAAAGGCAGTCTCTCTCTAAGAAAGCAGAAGCACCGAGCACCGAGGACAAGTCTTCCCACAGCCAGTTTGCCCACAGTGACAGTTTCATCCTCTGTACTTTAAGTAATAGATAAGTCAAAGAAGTCTCTTTTTCTTCTTCACTGATTCCGAATTTCCTTGTGAGTTTTCACAGGAGAAAGGACCGAGATTCTTTCCCATTTGATGGTTGAGTAACAAAAACAATTCTGAAAGTCATGAGAAATCATTTGTTTGGTGTTTAGAGTGAGTTATCATTTGGCAAGGTCATCCTTTTCATCCCAAAATATATGCAGATAATAGCTTGGGGCCAGCCTTTCACCGGGTGTTTTTGTATCTGGTCGAGAAAGCTCTGTTGTATTTTTTAAGAGCTTTGTTTTTATTATTTCTAATTATGTCTCTGTATGAGTTAATTATGAGTCTGTATGCAGTTGAGTACAGTCCCGGTGGAGGCCTAAGACACTGGATCCCTGGAGCTGGAGTCACAGGTTAGGTTAGCATCTACTGATGTGGGTGCTGGGAACTGAACTCAGGTCCCCTGGAAGAACAGTATGTCCTTGTAACCCTTGAGGTTTTTTTTTTTTTGTAGAATTCTTTCCTACAAATATAATCTCTTTCAATTATATTTTCTTTGATAGTGACTTGAGTTTTAAAAATAGATACTGAGTTTTATCATTCATAAATAAAGTGGTTAACTGGGTAGAAATATTCTTATTGAGAAAAAGTATTCAAAAGGAAATTTGAGGATGATAAAAACATAATTAAAAATGTATGTTGAAAAACTATTATTCTACCATAAATTGGCAGTAACTGGAAATAGGTTTTTTTTTCACTCTAGGCAGCGTGAGACTGTGTGCTTTGAATCTGTTGTACTCCTGGTGCGTGTAATTTGCTCGTTTGTTTTCTTCTAAAGTAGCCTCCAAGCAGAGCCACGGCTTTCATACTCCTGTTACTAAGAAGGGCATCTCCTTGTTGCAGGTACTGCAGCCCAGAGTACACCTTCCCATCTCAGCAGGATGTTATCCAGTTTGCCATCAACGCGGCCTTCGAGGCTGTAACTCTAAACCCACGTGCTCTCATTGTCTGTGGCACTTACTGTATCGGAAAGGAGAAAGTCTTCCTCGGTGGGTGGTAGCGGTATCTAATTCACATTAATATATTATAAAGATCAGCTTCTCTTGCATAAGCCCCTTTCAGTCTCTACTCTTGCATTAGATATTTGTTTTCTGACATGATCTAGTGTTACCTTTGAAGTTAGAGAGAAAGCACATAGTGTTTGATACATTTAAGCCAGGAGGCCAAACTGTGTGGAAGCATTTGATAAGTGCATTTATGTTCACACTTATGTCTATAGACTGTCTGTCGGCAAAATCTGTGTAGCATTGTGATCTTAATTAGCTTTGAAAGGTGCTTACTGCACAGCCGTATTGCATCGTTCCCTGTGGTAAGCACTAGCAGACTGTCAGAGAACAAGTTAACTTTTGCTCCTGAGTGACTGCTCTGTCTTCCTGTAGTTTGTCTGGGTGGTAGGCTGTTTTGTCTCTGCAGAGTGCTCCCCACTTCTTGAATAAGCTGACACTGTGCCAGCTTCAAAGATGGAGTGAAATTAACATGTCCAAACGTGGTCCTTTCCATCTAGCTCTTTCTCTGTTGCTTTCTCTTCTTTATGATGATTTTATTTTTAACCATGTGTACATGTGTGTATGTTTCTGTGTATGTGAGTACAGGTGCCCACAGAGGCCAGAAGAGGGCATCAGATTACCCTGGAGCTGGAATTTCAGGTGGTTGTGAGCCACCAACTAGAACGCTGGGAACAAAGTTGGGGCCTCTGCAAGAGCGTTCTGTGCTCTTAACCACTGAGCACACATTTCAGCGCCTCTGCTTTCCACACTTCCTTTGTAGATTTTAAATGAGGAGTTAGACTTTGAGAAGAATGCTTTGGCCTTCAGCTTGTTAATTCCATAGAGCTGATGAGCAAGGTCATTTGGCCATTTGTGGTTAAAGTGAGAACGTGTGATTCTGTGAATTTGTCTTTTATTTGGTAAACTCTTATTTTACAATTTGAGTAGGTTATAACTTTGTTTATTTAACAAGCTATGATTTTATTGTTTTTCATCTTTTGCTTTGCCTACAGCCATTGCTGATGTTTTGGGTTCAAAGGTGGGCATGTCCCAAGAAAAATATAAAACTTTGCAGTGCTTCAATATACCAGAAGTCAGTTCCCTCATAACTACAGACATGTGCAGTACTTTGGTTCACCTCCTCCCAATGATGCAAATTAATTTTAAGGTAAGCTTTAGAGATGTGTGGCTTTTAGGATGAACCAGGAAAGGTATTTATCTGTATTTAATGCTAAGAATTCTGTTAGAATGAAGTTGTTTCCCCTGCCCCCAAGGGAAACATTTCCTGTTTTTAGCTTTTCTGTGTGAGTAAATACAAAGGTAGATGTAGCTGGAGTTTTCTCCAGTCCTGCCTGGCCCGCAGTCAGGACAAATCTTTCTCACCCGCCAGTCCCACAGCTGCTCAGACTCAACTGAGTAAACACACAGAGACTTATATTGCTTACAAACTGTATGGCCATGGCAGGCTTCTTGCTATCTAGTTCTTCTACCTTAAATTAACCCATGTCTATTAGTCTATAAATTGCCACATGGCTCGTGGCTTACCAGTACCTTACATCTTGCTTATCATGGTGGCGGCTGGCAGCATCTCTCTGCCTCAGCCTTCCACTTCCCAGAATTCTCCTCTCTCCTTGTCCTGCCTATACTTCCTGTCTGGCTACTGGCCAATCAGTGTTTTATTTATTAGCCAATCAGAGCAACACATTTTACATACAGACCATCCCCCAGCAGGTAGAGTATTCACATGCCCACCAGGACTCTGGAGGGTTAGGTTAGCCCAAAGGAAGGAACACATAGAAACACCTGCAGCCCTCTGGCCATCCAGACTTCTAATCCTTTCTGGGTGAGGGAGGGAGTTAGATAGTTGTAAATTTGTCTCCTCATGCCTGTCCTGGTATCCAGCCCTACTCATTAGACCCTGGTGTCTAATGAACGAGTTAGTGCGGGTGAGTCCCCAGGTATAAACAAGAACATGTCAAATAAAACGTCTGACATGTCACTGTGGTTTTGGGGCCCATTTCTCAGATTTAAATTCTCAGATTTATTCCATATTCTAACATTTTTGATATGCGCCAGTGTCAAATTATTAATTTGATACTGTTTTATAATTTTTAATTATATAATTAGCTATATATAAAATTATATAATAGATATTATATGTAATACAATATTATACAATAATACAATATTGCATATATTATCTATTGTATAATTTTATAATTACAATGTATTGTTTTATAGTAAACATGATTTAGAACATAAGACAGAATAATGTGGCTTTGCTTTTGCCTTTGTGATTGTGAAGTAGCTCTTCTGATGCTTTTTACACTAGTAAGCCTGTGCCTTACAAATAATAAATAAGATATCAGGAAAATAAATGCTCGCTCCTTGAGCAGGAATTCTCTCTGTACACCTTTGTGCATGAGGTGAAAGTACAATTCTAGGACCTATTTTCCTGGGTTCGTAATCCATAAATTTTCAGGAATAACCAAGGCAGGGTTTTGCACATTGCTAATTAATCGAGTCAGCCCTGTGAGCATTTTAAGTTTGGGAGCTGCCAGATTGGTGGAGAGTCTCAGAAAGAAGATGCTGGTTACCCAGGAGGATGTGTGGCGCTGTCCTGGAGAACAGCAGCACTGTTTTATTCCCCACTCCGTTTGTTTCTTCTGAGCAGATTGTCAGGGTGGGTGAGTCCGTGTTATGACGTTGGAGGGTTTGTCAGTCTTTTCACAAGAGGGTTCCAGATGCTGCCTGCTGCAGAGAAGGCCAAGTGAGAGAAGGAGGTCAGTCTGTGACTAGAGCAGCGGGCTGACCAGCACAGGCACTGTGTGGTGACGTCATGATGGGAGGGGCCAGATGGCAGAGAGCTAAGGGAGGAATGCGAAGCCTGTCCAATAAGCATACTAACGGCAGCACCGTGCTCTTACCTGTCAGGACATTACAGGTCCTAACCACAGTGGAATAGCCCCTTGACACACACTTGGGCAGCTGTAGTAAGACAGTAACTGCTGTTGGTGAAGGTACAGGGAATCTGAACCCTGTTCTTTGCTAATGGGATTGTGAAATGGTGTCCTTATATTTAGTTTGGTGAGGACCTGGTCAGTCCTGGGCATATCCCATCCCTGCCTAAGAGTAACGAAAGCATCATTGTATATAACTGTTTAAATATTCACCGTAGCATGAGCTATAACAACCAAACAAATAGAGACAACTCCAATACCTATTAAATAGTGAATGAACAAATAAAATGGGATATATCCATAGAACAGAAAGTTCTTCAGCTAGAAAAGGAAGAGAAAAAAAACAAAACAAAACAAACAAACAAACAAACAAAACAATGAATAAGCAAAGGAGAGGTAAAGAAATGGATACCAGAAGCAGAGCACTGTCTGTTAAGAGACAGCCATGGTACTGCAGAGACTTGGGTTCCCCATGATGAAGAGACAGCCATGGTACTGCAGAGGCTTGGGTTCCCTATGATGAAGAGACAGCCATGGTACTGCAGAGGCTTGGGTTCCCCATGATGAAGAGACAGCCATGGTACTGCAGAGGCTTGGGTTCCCCATGATGAAGAGACAGCCATGGTACTGCAGAGGCTTGAGTTCCCCATGATGAAGAGACAGCCATGGTACTGTAGACGCTTGGGTTCCCTATGATGAAGAGACAGCCATGGTACTGCAGAGGCTTGAGTTCCCTATGATGAAGAGACAGCCATGGTACTGTAGACGCTTGGGTTCCCCATCATGAAGAGACAGCCATGGTACTGCAGAGGCAGGACACGCAGAGCGCTTGAGTTCCTTAGAGAAGTGAGTGTTTTTGTTGTGGGTGGGGAGGGACTAGGGAGACAGGTGACACACGAGGCAGGCTGTAACTGGTGGAGAGGTTCTCAGCAGCCTTACTCAGAAAGAAGACTGATGACTCCTGCGCAGCCAACAGCTCCACAGACTCTTTCCTCATGGCCTTCTTTGAGAGATTGTGTTTCCATCCAGACCTAAACAGAAATAAATCTTGAGGCAACTGCAAACTCAAGTATAGTTTTTATGCAGGAATTCAAACTGGCTTTAAGATTTGGAAGCCCTTGCCGGGTGGTGGTGGCGCACGCCTTTAATCCCAGCACTCGGGAGGCAGAGCCAGGCGGATCTCTGTGAGTTCAAGGCCAGCCTGGGCTACCAAGTGAGTCCTAGGAAAGGCGCAAAGCTACACAGAGAAACCCTGTCTCGAAAGAAAAAAAAAAAAAAAAGATTTGGAAGCCCTATTCTGAGCACTATTTAGGCTAGTGTCCTTGGAAAGGGAGTAACCTGGTACCATTGTCTAGATTTTTAATCCTCACTGAGTATATTTTACCACTTCTGGGAGTTTATATTAAAAAATTAATCCTTTATGAAAAGGCTATTTTTAGGGTTCTTCGATGATGGGTATCTAAAAAAGTTAAGACAGGCAGGTGGAGTCTTTCCTGGCACCCCTGAAAGAGGGAGCTGTGAGGTTCCAGAGAGTGAACCATGACCCCTTTCCTCTCCCATCCTCCCTTAATGTGAGCAAGTAATGTGACATTTTTGAAGCCTTCTTGTCTTATAAACTCAGAGGAATAGAATCTGATGATTATAGTAATCCTATGCCTTAGTGATTATAGCCAGCTTTACTAACGCTAAATATCTGTACTACATCAGACATAATGGTTCTTTGTTTTCATGGTGCTCAGGGCATCTTTAAAGGTTCTGGAATGTGGAAAAGTATAGTCTTGACTTTCAATACAAGGGCTTGAGTTCTATTCCCATGTTTAAAAAGAAAAACCCCAAAGCTGGACATAGTGAGCGCCTGTAGTCAGATCACTGCAAAGCAGAGACAGGTGAATCTCTAGGCCTCCCTGGCCAGCTAGCTGAGGCTAAAATAGATGGATCCCATTGAACGACACACAAGATCACCCTCTGGCCTCCTCAAGCACGTACACACATGTCCCTGAACACATACACAGACACATGCACTCTCATATCTAAAAATTAGGCCTGAAATGCTGCACATGATGCTTAATCCATACTCTGGCTCATCCCGAGGTCTCCCAGGCGTTATATGGTTGATTTTTGGCATCCTGAAGGAAACTGGAGACATTACCAAGGCAGTTTCCTCACAAACTGGTTACTAATAAACAGAGCGAGACAGTCATAAATCAGGGATTTTGTGTTGACTAAGGTGTTTATAATAACTTCCTCATGAGAACAGTCCTGCAGTTGTAGTTAATGTACAGCTAGTGGTTGCTGGCAGCTTCTCTGTAGATTTGGCTCATGTAACCATAGGTTTCTATTCGTAGCACTGGTTTACATCACATGCTATTTTTAGAATAACTGATTTGTCTCCTAGGAACCAAAAATTGGTCTCATTTAATTCTTCAGGTAGTTTTGAAGAAACAAATGGATGTGGATAAGCTGGTAGTGGATGCTGCAAACTAGACTCAAGTTTATGGGACTATGCACGTAATTATGTATATTATCCACAGTCTCTGTTTACTGTGACTTCCTTTATCTGGAGGGCGGAGTGAGGGAAAATAGTCATTAAGACAATAACCAAAACAGAAACTTGAGAATTTACAATGCCAGGGATGTCATGGAAACTTAAATGTCTATAACTCCAGCTCTTAATATCAAGGTTTAGGAGTTGGTTAGAAATATGGGTTTTTCAGGATAGATATCTTTATATTTGCTCCACATTAATGAAAGGTTTTGGTCGGTACAAACAGAAGTTGAGGGGAGGTCAGTGCTGGGAAGAGGACTCAGCAGATAAGAGGACTTGCTGCGCAGACATGTGGCCCTGGGTTCAAATCTCCAGAACCCACATAAAAAGCAAAGTTTAGGTGCGAGTGCTTGCCACCCCAGTGCTGTGGGGGCAGAGACGGGGATGGCTGGGGCTGCTGGCCACCAGCCTGCTCTGCATTCAGTGATTGGCCATGGCTCAAGGGAACAAGGCAGAGCATGACAGCAAGATACCCATGTCCCCCACATGCATTGATGCGAGCACACACACACACACACAGACATATACACATATACCACACACATACATACACACATATATACACACACATACATACACATATAAACATACACACATATACACATACATACACATATACACATACACACACATACACATACACACACATACATATACACATATACACATACACACACATACATATACACATACACACACATATACACATATACTCATACACACACACATACACACACGAAAATAAGGTTATTTTATCAACAAAGTGAATTTTAACTCATTCTAAGCTTTTGAAACCCTAGGTTTCAATCTGAAAACCAAAAGTATTGACCTTAAAAAAAATCCCTTTTGTGACCCTTCCCATTCTCATGTCTCTGTCGTCTTCAGCTGAATTCCTCCTGCCTTCCAAAGATTTAACTTGGAATGGATTCTCTTCTTTCTTTTTTTTTTTCTTTTTCTTTTTTGGTTTTTTAAAGACAGGGTTTCTCTGTGTAGCCTTAGAGCCTTTCCTCGAACTCACTCTGTAGACCAGGCTGGCCTCGAACTCTCAGAGATCTGCCTGTCTCTGCCTCCCAAGTGCTGGGATTAAAGGTGTACCTCCGGCACCGCCTGGCTGGAATGGATTCTTAAAGAGATTTTGAAATGCTGTAGTCAGTTACGACCTTAGCTGAGACGCTTTATTTTACTCTACACTTACAAGAAGAGCATGTGTGGAGGTTTGGATAACAATGGCTCCCGTAGGCTTGTGTGTTTGAATACATAGTCATCAGGAAGTGGCACTATTTGAGAAGGGCTAGAAGGTGTGGCCTTGTTGGAGGAAGTGTTTCACTGGGGATGGGCTTTGAGGTTTCAAAAGCCCATGGCAGGCCTAGTTTCTCTGTCTCTGTGGATTAGGTTGTAGATCTCAACTACTTCTCCACACCATGCCTGTCTGTTTCCTACTTGATGTTAATGGACTAAACCTCTGAAACTGTAAGCAAGCCTCCAATTTAAGTGCTTTCTTTTATAAAAAAAATTGCCTTGGTTATGGTGTCTCTTTACAGAAATAGAACAGTGACTAAGACAGAAGTTGGTACCAGAGACTGGGGTATTGATGTTTATTGGAGGAATGTGGAAGACTTTGGTAGTTTGGACTAGAAAAGGAGTTGGACACTTTAAACAAAGATTAATGGGCCATCCTAGGAGGAGCATGGAAGACAGTGCTGAGGGTGGTTTGATCTGTGGGAGACCAGATCAAGAAGTTTCAGAGGGAAAGCATATTAGTAAATGGCCTAGAGACCATTCTTGTGATGTTATGGCAATGAATGTGGCTTTTTTTTTTTACCTTGTCCTAAAATAAAAAAAAAAAAAAAAAACTTCCTAAAGAGTTTTAGATTAATGGCATTTTGGCAGAGGAAATTCCAAGACAGCCTATTATTGACTGTGTCATGTGATTATTATGTGATTATTAGTAATCAGTTTTATGCATGTCTACAATGAAAAGGAGCAAACTGAGCAAGGAAAGATACAAAATGTACAGTTTAAGGAGAAAGGGAGCACCAGGAGTTAAGTCCAGTGCTCAAGGAGATAAAAAGTTTAAAGAAAAGCCTGGCAGTACATGGAATAAAGGGAGTGGGGACCTCAGGGCAAGACCCCACCCTGTTAGCTTCCAACTTCTGAAAAGAAATTGAAGAAAAGCTTAGGCAGTGAAGGAAACCATCTCCAACAGAAAGCTGGTGAAGATGTAATTGAACGAGGGGGCCATGTTCCAGCCCCACTAAGCGGCAGAACTTGGCAGCTTCAGCCACGTGGTCCTGGCTTTAGAGTCAAGTATAGAAGAGCGGAGTTATGGAGTCTCCCTCCATGGCCAGGAGTGTGTCAGGGATGTCCTTGCATGGAGGTCCAGAGAGGCTGTTGTGTGAAGCTCTGAAGGTGAAGCCTGAATTGCTTTGGAAAACCCAAGATGTTAGAGATGCCAGAGTCATAGGATACCTGCCGAGGAAAGCTGCTGACAGGAAGTGGAACCAGCCCAAGAGAAAGGAGTTAGAGATCTGAAGAGCTTCTGGACATCAAACATGGAGATGCAGAATTTGGAGTTTGACATGCTGAGTTTTCAGTCTTGATTTAGTCCAGTATTTCCTCACTATGCTCCCTTTCCTCCCTTTTGGAATGGCAGTGTATATTCTGTGCCATTGTATGTTGGAAGTCTTGTATTTTAAAAAGGCGCTGCAGTGGCCTTGGTGGGCGGAGCCAAGGGGCATGGC
Source organism: Peromyscus maniculatus bairdii (assembly GCF_049852395.1). Taxonomy (NCBI): domain Eukaryota; kingdom Metazoa; phylum Chordata; class Mammalia; order Rodentia; family Cricetidae; genus Peromyscus; species Peromyscus maniculatus. The sequence goes on along the minus strand of NC_134852.1, from coordinate 209,757,008 downwards.
CAGAAGTCCGTCCCACCATGCAGATGGCACCCACGTGGGAAGTTTTTTCAAAGGGGGAAGGGAGGGGAGGAGAAAGAGGAAATGGACAGGTCTGAGGAGAGGAGAAAGAGAAAAGGAAGGACGAGGTGCACACCACCTCATGGCGAGAGAGGAAGGAAGAGAGAGAGAAGGGGGAGGGGTTTCTCTTAAAGAGGACTTTACATAAGATGATGTTGTCAGGGTGCTGGGCGGGCCAGAATGCTAACAGGCAGTATGTGATCTGTTATTTTTATTTTTATTTTATAGGGGATTACAGTTAAGAGATGGCATGAGTCTCAGAAGAGACTTTGAAGTTTGGATTTTTAAGTATTATTGAGACTGTGATGGAGTATGGGGACTTTTGAAGTTGGACTAAATGCACTTGCATTATGATGTGGCCACAAACCAATGGGGTCTGAGGGGAATGTGGTGGCTTGCATAGGTATGGCCCCCATAGGCTCATATATTTGAACGCTTAGTCATCATGGAGGGGCACTGTTTGAAAAGATTAGACAGTGTGGCCTTGTTGGAGGAGGTGTGTCACTTGTGGGGGGGGCAGGTTTGATGTTTCAAAAGTCCATGCTAGGCCCAGTCTCTGCTTTTGGTTCAGGATGTAGAATTCTCAGCTGCTCCTCCAGCACCATGCCCGCGCGTATCATGCCGTGAGGATACCGTCCTAAGCCTCTGGAACTGTAAACAGACCCCGTTAAGCACTTTGTCTGTAAGAGCTGCCTTTGTTGTGGTGTCTCCTCAGCGATAGGACAGTGACTAAAACAGTGCATTACTTCTACTACAGTGGCCTGAAGACTGAAGAAGAGTCCAGTTCACGGCTGAAGGGTAAAAAGCAAAGGCCCAAGAGGAGTGCTGTGGTACATTTTTAAAGTGTGTGTCTGTACTGAGGACAGTGCCACTCTTAGCTGGTGATTTCTGTGTCCCCTGTCAGCTTATATTCAAAGGCTTATGTTGCATTTATGTTTAGTGTTATCGATATTAATGTCTCTGTATGTGGGGTTTGGAAAGAGGTGGGGTTTTACAGCTCCCTCAGTCATAATTTATTTAACTCCATTTCTTAGCTTTCAGATGATTCATGGTACTTTTTTCCAGCCATTGCCTTAGCTTGTTTAGGAAAGTCAAAAAGAGAAGCTGTGTGTATTTCCCGTGACTGTCCCCTTAGCAGCATGGCCCTGGGTTGCTGCACAGCAGTCTTAACAGCAGTCCTAACTACCTGTGATTGTCAGTGCTGGTCTCTAATCTCGCCCTTTACTCCCACACAGTCTGCCTCTGTTGACACTGACCAGCGAATCAATGCACCGTTTCTATTTAACAGGGCTTACAGAACCATTTGAAGAAGTGTGGTGGGAAATACGATCAGATTGTGGCTTTCCGACCTACAGGATGGACACATTCTAACAGCATAACTAGCATAGCGGATATTACTCCCCAGACGAAAGGGAATATATCAATATATGGTAAGATGGTTCCAATTTCTCATTACATGTCTTTATTTGTGCCATACACCATATGTAGATGTGGAGCTCAGAGGACTGCTTGCAGGAGATGGTTCTCTCCTGCCACGTGGGTCCTGGGGATCGAACTTGGGTCATCAGGCATGGCAGCAAGTGTCCTAACCCACTGAACCATCTCTCTGGTCCAGAATTTCTCACTTTTAATGTTTTTGTTACTATTCATTCCTTAAAAGTACTATAAAATTAAGAACCAAGAAAAACAGACGGCAAAGAATTTAGCAACTCTAGAGTTTCAAGGCTCTCTACAACGCTGAATTCCTACCCAGTCTCTTGTAAGTCGGCAGACAAGAGTTGGTGATGTTCCGATGCTGCTAACGCAGATTGCTGCATGCTGTAGTAAGTGGTACTTAGAGGAAACGATAGAGTTACTTGAAAGGACAATGCTGTGGTTTGATACCCAGGTCAGCTGACAGGAAGAGTGAGGTTGTGGTAGGAAGAGGTGGCTTAGATGTGGTGACTGCAGGGGTGACAGCTGGTGCAGCCGCCTTTGTGCTTTGGTCCCTTGGGAGGAGAGGATTACCTTGCCCTCCGAGCTGCCTTAGAACCCTGACGGTAGGTAGACATGTGCTGTGTCACCAGACCACTGAGGACTAGTTCACTCAGAGGACTCTCGTGACCCTCCTCCATGGGACTTTAGCTGTAAAAAGACAAGGGGATTTTTAGAACTCTATTTTTCCTTCGTGCTTTTTATGTGGGTACAGCTTGGCACTGCCGTTGGCTTACACTAGAGACCCAAGGTCCCCTGCTTGCTGGTCTTCCCATTTCCTCATGTTTCCTCCAGTTCTCCTGAAGTCCACAGCCGAGTCAAGTGTTTCCAGCAGTGGTTCTCAACCCTCCTAATGCCACACACAACCCTTTGATACAGTTCCTCGTGTTGTGGTGACTCCCGGCCATAAAATTGTTTTCGTTGTTGCTTCAAAACTGTAATTTTGCTACTGTTATGAATTGTAATATAAATGTCTGTGTTTTCTGATGGTCTTAGGTGATCCCTGTGAAAAGGTTGTTCAACCCCCCAGATGGGTTGCAGCCCACAGGTTGAGAATTACTAGTTTAGAGGCAGAAAATCCAAATTAAATATAATTCTAAAAATGCATATTTTAGGTATGTGCATTTAAAAGTAGTGTTTTTTGGTTTTTGTGTGTATGTGCCCTGAGTTCTATGTTAATGTTTTAATCTTTATTAATCATAAAGACATCAAGTTTCATAACTAAAGCACCAGAGTTTTTTAACAACAATATTCTAGATTGCTTTTCTATCTTCTTTTATTTTTATTATTTTGGTTTTTAGTAAATAATCTCTTCCCTTTGATCTTACAGGAATTCCCTATAGTGAACACAGCAGCTTCCTAGAAATGAAACGTTTTGTCCAGTGGCTGAAACCACAGAAAATCATACCAACTGTAAATGTTGGCTCCTTTAAGTCTCGGAACACAATGGAGAAATACTTTAAAGAGTGGAAATTGGAAGCTGGATACTGATGCTGTCACAGAAGAGTGAGCAGTAGTTACGTTCAGCAGGTGTTAATAGTTAAGTCTAAACGAACATGAAATGTAATTCTATGAAAACAATCTCAGGACTGTTTCTCACTCATCTTTGAATAATATATCCATAGTACTGAATGCCTTTCAAAATCCTGAGGGACAGGGGCCTTCCCAGTGCCTTTAATTCTCCTCTGTGAAGGCAATAGTCATCTGCAGCAGCCTAAGGGGAGAAAACCAAAGGGATTCATGGTAATGGATACTAGATAAGAAGCATTATCTATGTAATATGAAATAAAATTTTTATATCATATGCACTCTTAAATAAAAATTAATATAGAACTTGTTAACCCATTTTATGATGGGTTTTGTTGTTTTATTTTCTTTTTGGTAGACTTTATTTTTTTAAAACAATCTTATATTCAGGGCAAAACTGAATAAAAAGTACAGAGTTCATGTGAGTCAAGCCCCATACTAATTATAGCCTCGCTCATAGCATCCTCTCCCAAAATGGTAAATGTATCAACATTAATGAATGTGTGTTGACATCATAATTATAGTCAACAGTGTGCACTAGGATTCACTGTTGTTGCTCACATCTGTGGGCTTTGACAAGTATATAACACATCAATCATCAGGATGTGTGCCATATAAAAGTTTCATTGTAGCTAGAGTTTTCCTGGTCCTGCCTAGCCCAAGGTCAGGACAAATCTCTCTCACCCGCCAGTCCCACAGCTGCTCAGATCCAACCGAGTAAACACACAGAGACTTGTATTGCTTACAAACTATATGGCCATGGCAGGCTTCTTGTTATCTAGTTCTTCTATCTTAAATTAACCCATTTCTATAAATCTATACCTTGCCACATGGCTCGTGGCTTACCAGTATCTTACATGTTGGTACTCATGGTGGCAGCTGGCAGTGTCTCTGACTCAGCCTTCCTGTTCCCAGAATTCTCTCCTCTGTCCTTGCCCCACCTATACTTCCTGCCTGGCTACTGGGCAGTCAGCATTTTATTTATACAGAGTGATATCTACAGCATTTCATATTCTTAAATATGCCTTACGTGCCCTGGATTCATTTTTTCCTTCCCCATGACCTCTGGAATCGCTACCTGGGGGACCAGCCTCCAGACAGTCCAGGGCTCCAAAGGAATCCACAATGCTGGCACATGCTAAGACTTTTCTACCTGAGGTGATTAGGGAAAAAAACACACACTCTCTTGATGGTTTTTTTCTTTTTTATCCTATTCTCTTTTCCTCTACAGCTTATATACCCAACAAAATCTTTCAGTCCATACAGGAATCACAATGTGGTTACATTCTGTTTTTCAAGTGAGTGATTATCATGAAAACAGGTAAAAATATTTTTTTCATCCCCCTTACATGATTAAAAACAGTCACCCTAATAACCCACATACATTTACATTAACAGAACATGAGCAAGCAAGGAGCATTTTCTTCTCAGCCAGTTCTTTTGTTGGCAGGCTGCATATTGCAGTTACAAAGAAAGAATCAGTCATTTTATTATTTATCTTGAAAAGTAAACTTATAAGGAATCTTAAAGGAACCACAAACCTAAAAATTATGCATTAATAAAAGCAGTCAGTCAGCTGAACTTTGAATCTTTAGGGTGTATACCCATTCATAAATAGTTTCTTATATCAGGAAATTGAGGACAGGAAAGGGCACAAGGAATTAATCATCACCTTTGATCATCAACCAGACTTAGCAAGGAAAGTACATCAGCTATCAACAGATTGCTTTGTATTTTTGACCCTAACATAACATAACATGAATCTATAACTCAGCTATGTGTCCTTGTGAACTTTAGATTGTTTTCTGGGGTTTACATCTAAAGGTTATTATCAAAGCATCTGATCTAATCTGAAGTTATTTTAAAGCTTTGTGTCAGCTAATGGTGCACACTGAAACCTGTGACTGTGTCTTTCAGCATCAAGAGAAAGGGAATTAGAGCTAGCCTGGTTCCTGGGACTCAGTTGTTTCTCTTAATCATTAACTTGAGCTGTGATCTAATGCAGCTCCTTTGGTGGAACTCATGCTCTAGCTGTATAACATTTCCTTGTATTTACTTTTATTCATCAAAACTCTGTATAAGCTAACATTATTATTAGCAATTAGACAGTACAGCTTAAGGAGGAATCACGACAATCCACAGGTAAAAATGCCCGGCAGAATTGGATGTTTCCATGAGATAAACACTACATCACAAGCAGTGGGGATCTCCCCACACCATTCACACCATACCAGATACCAGAGAAAGATGGCATCAAACATGTAAAGGCACAGCAGAAGCAAGAGACATTCTGGGGTCTGGGGTCTCGGGCCTTGCCTAGCCAAGGTTGACTCATCAGAGAGTTTCCTCCTGGTGGGCTGACACCTTGGACTTCAATTGCCACCTGCTGCTCCTCTGACATGGCCACCAGCACTCTAGCATCTTGGCAGTCACTGATTTTTATTGTCTCTGTAACTTCTGTCTTTTCTGAAACATTACGTAGTTGAGATCACATAATTGACAGTATTTGCACATCAGCTTTCACACAATCACATGCCCAGAAGGTTACCGCTGGGTATCTTGACACTCATTCTGAGAACTGCTGAATTCTGCTCCAGTGCTTACCCACTGAGGGACATCTCAATAGCATCCAAATTTCCACAATTAAGAATAAAGCTGTTGTATGCATCCATTTGTAGGCTTTTATATGGAAGTATTTTGAACTCCTTTGGGTAAATATCAAGGGTGGAAATTTTTAGGTCATATGGTAAGAATATGCTTTAACTTTTAATTAAAAAAAAAAATTTTAAGGTAAGATCTCACTATGTATCCCTGACTGGCCTGGAACTCACACTGTAGATCAGGCTAACCTTGAACACACAGATCTGCCTGCCTCTGTTCCCAAGTGCTGAGAATAAAGGCATTTGCAACCTTTTTTTTTTTTTTTTTTTTTTTTTGCTAATATGTTTGATTTTATAAGAAATTGCCAAACTCTTGAAAATTACTAAAATGAAACTTAATTCTTTGTATGCTAATTAAAATAAAAAATTAAAGACAAATGGTCAAACTGTCTTCCAATGTGACTTGATTTTTAAGTTAGGTCACTAATTTCCTTAACGTTAAATTGTATAAGTTGTGTGTTTTGGGGTAAATGTTCTTTTTCATAAATATCATTTGTATCTGACAGGGTTTTAATTGTAATGGAAGTATAGCTTGTCATTTATTCCTGTCATGGGTCATGCTTTCGGTGCTACACTTAAAAGCTCATCATTGTACCCAAGGTCATATCTTTCAGGAGTTTTATAATCTTGCATCTCATATTTACATCTGTGATCCATTTTGAATTAGTATTTATAAGATCTGTGTCCAAATTTGTTTGTTTGTTTGTTTGTTTGTTTGCTTGTTTTGGCATGTGGATGTGGAGGTGTCTCAGGACCACTTGTTGCAAAGATGATCTCTCCATCCTGTTTCGGCTCCGGTCACAGGTCATCTCTGGGCTTTCTACTCTGTTCCATTGAATTGTCTTTTAGTTTAGTGTCTTGGTGACAATAGCTTTATCATCAGTCTTGAAGTTGGGCAGTGTCAGTGCCCAAGCTTGGTCCTCCTTCACCACCATTAGCCTTCCTTGGACATGTGTGTTTTCACACAATCTTTACATTCCTTAGCACTCTCAATTCACTTGTTAGGGTTTGGGTGAGGATTGTTTTGAGCGTGCAGATCAAACAGTAAAGCACTGATACCTTGACAACGTTGCATCTCCCTGCCCTTGAACAGAGTGTTCATGTTTATGTCTCTGTTTTTCTTTCCTTGTACTTCTGTGGTTTTGTTCATATAAAACTTGGATACATTTTATTAGATTTACATTAAGGCAAGATAAATGATTCTGTGTTTTAAATTCAAATTCCCTATTTCTTGCTGGGATGTAAAGAAAAAAAAGTATTGGACTTTTTATGTGGGTGTGTAGGTGTGTGGATGTAGATTTGCACATATGGAGGTCAGAGGTCAACCTTCATGTTGTTCCCTCAGGCACCTTCCACCTTTTTTGTTTGAGACAGAGCCTCATGTCTTGGATTTTAGAATGTAGGCCAGAATGGCTGGTCTACAAGCTTCCAGAGATCCACCAATATCTGCCTCCCATCTAGCCATCTCCAGGATTCCAGGGTATACAACACCTGGACTTTTACATGGGTTGTAAGGATACAACCTCAGGTCTTCATGCTTTCCAGGCAAACACTTGACCAATTATGCCATGGTGTTGGTTAGTTTTATGTCAACTTGACACAAGCTGGAGTCATCAGACAGGAGGGAGCCTCAGTTGAGAAAATGACTCCATAAGATCCAGCTGTAGACAAGCCAGTAAGGCATTTCTTAATTAGTGATTGATGGGGGAGGACCCAGCCCATTGTGAGTGGGGCCACCCCTGGACTGGTGGTCCTGGCTTCTGTAAGACAGCAGGCTGAGCAAGTTGGTAAGCAGCACCCCTCCATGGCCTCTGCATCAGCTCCTGCCTCCAGGTTCCTGCCTGTTTGAGTTCCTGTGCTGACTTCCAGACAAAGCCTTTGCTTCCCAGGTGGCTTTTGGTCATGGTGCTCCATCACAGCAACAGTAACCCTAAGAAGGCCATGTTCCACGGCCTCACAATGGACATTTACATGCTGTGACTGCTGTGAGCAAAGAGTTTTATTTCTTCTTGCAGTCGTATGCGTTTTATTTCCTTGAAGAGCTGGGACTCCCAACGTGATGAAATGGAATGGTAAGTGAAAACATCTGTACCTTACTCCTGAAATCTATGGGAAGTGTTACACTTTCTCACCATTAAATACGGTGTTCGCGGGAAGGTTTTGTAGGATTTTTTTTTTTTTAAAGTCAGGTGGAGAAAGTTACCTTCCTAGTTCACTAAAGGTTTTTTATCATGAGTGGGCATTGGATTTTTATCAAGTGCTATTCTGAATCTATTGATAGGCCTCTGGTTTTCTAAACTTCAGCTTAATAGATTAGGTTTCATTAATTGGTTTTGAGGTCAGCTTCATATAACTGTGTTAAATGATGTTTGTACTCAGTGTAATTCTTTACACAATGCTGAATTCAATTTGTCTGCTTTGCTGAGGTTTTTCACATCTTTATTCATTAGAAATATTGGTCTATCATTTTCCTATAAAAACCATTGTATGTTTTGGTAGTAGGCCAATGCTAGCCTCATTAAAGAGTTAAGAAACCCCTCCCTGTCCCCTGGAGAGAATGGCTGCCACTTGCTCAGCACTGAGCCTGTGTATGTCTGATGCTCTCTGGTTTAGGAAGTTCTTCATTGTTGGTTAAATGTCTCTAAGAGATACGGCTCCCTCACATGGTCTATCTGCTGTGTATGCGTTTTGACAGATTGTATCACTCAGGGTCAGCTGTATCTAAACTACTCAGTTTTTGGGCTTTTAGGATTTCAATTGCTACGTTTGGCTTTAGGAAGATAATTCAAAGAGCTGCATGACCACGTGTAAGGGATGTGGGGAGTTTGCAGGAGTGGCGTTAGCTGAACTATCGAGATAAGATAACTAAATTTATATCGCAGTGTAAATGTTTTGTAAAATGAGGTTATGTAACTCATTTTTAGGTGTTTATCTCTATAACATCAATTGAGTAGTTGATCCAAAGTGAAATTGCATGCCTATGCATATTAAAAATGTTTTTTATCATGTCTAAGAAAATGTTAGTATCATATATGTACAGATGTGAAACTTAACTGGGGAATTTATTAATGACATTTTTCAGTGTGTGTTTTTATGTAAATATTTAACAATGGATTTAATCAAGAGGAAGATACTCATCAGGAACCTCATTTGTAGAAGTTTGAGTTTTACTTTGCCGTGGAGGTCCAGGCTAGACAGAGTAGAAAAGATTTAACTATATTCTCAGTTGACTGAGTTTAAAATATTTCCAATTATTTTGATATTTTAAACTTCTTAAAGTTATTAGTTAAGGGTTATAATTAGAAAAATGTCACATCTTCTACAGGCATTTTTTAACATGGGACATGGTTAAGTCATTAGAGTAATTTTATTGTCTTTTCCTAGAATTGTTTTTCTCCCTTCCTCTTCCTTTTTTTTTCAATGATACAGATTGAACCCAAGGCCTTTTGCCTCTAGCTCATCATTTTTATTGGTACCTTTTTTGCTATTTTGAATATTTACTTATAAAATTGGGTGTGCCCTTTCCTAAGCAGTCCCAGCCTGTTGTCCTCTGCAATGACATCTTTTGCTGCTATTGCTGCAAAGCATAAATTCACTCAGGAGCCCTATCTTATCATTTTATGTATAGATCACAGCCCCCACCAAATGCTCCTAGGCTCTGTTGATGAGGATTCAACCTAAGGCTTTGTGTGTGCTAAGCAAGTGATCTGCTTGAGTTACAGTCCCAACCTTTTTATTTTTATTCTGAGAAGGGGATTGTGAGTTGCCCAGGCTGACCCTGAATTCGCTCGACAGCCCAGACTCAAGCCTGAGAGCCGTCTGCCGCTGCTTCTTACGTAGCTGAGGTTACAGGATAGGCCATCTTCTCTCAACATCTTCTCTACTCTCCAAGAGTTTGGTGAAGTGAAAGGAAAGAGTCACCACCACTCGGGAGGTGAATGGCAGCTCTTCCCATTCTGAAAAGGGCTGAGAGAAAGAAGCCCATTGAGCTGACCTGGAGGGAAGTATTTTTCTTTATGTACTTGGGACTCCTCAGACAGTTCCTTTACAATGTTTGCTAGCCTTGGACATCCCATGGCCATTGAAAGGATGATTTCTAGTTCTGAAGACTTTGATATAATACAGAATCCTTTTTCCTTATGGTCAATGCCTTTTAAGTCTAAGTTACCCTTACTCAGTCATGTGCCTACACAGGAAACTGCCCTTTCGGACATCTGTTTCAAATTGAGCTCCCTTCTGTTGTTGAGCTACATCCCTAGGTACCAAGAACATCTGTAGTGGGTAGCCATTCCAGCTGTGATCTGGAAGTTCCAACCCCCATTGAGGCTTCGGCAACTGTCACGCCTACAAGGCGGGGCCAAGGGAGGTGCCTGGAGACCTGAGATCTGGATGGGCCAGCTCTCTCTGTTCCTGGACCCTGGACGGTGGAGGTTGACCAAGCAGAGCTCTAAGGAACACCGCTGGACTGCAATACACCTTCCCCAGACCTCCCCAGACCCTGCGACCTACCTATCCCTTCATTTGTAAGTTACTCACTAAAGAAATCTTCCTTTTAACTACATGGAGTGGCCTTAATAATTTCACCAATGTGCATTCTGAACGTCCATACTTCACTCTGAGTAGCCACCAATAACTCACAAAAACTAAGAAGAGAATCACTTCTGGTATTGATCCCCAAGTGATCTATCTCAAAAGAATTGGTCAGTTTGCAATTTATCTGATTGGTATTCATTTAGTCCATTTGATATTGATTTTAGGAAGATGCTAATAAAAACAGTTTGAATGGCAGCAAAATCACCAGTTATTACTGAACACTGGGAAGGTTTAGCAGTAAAAGTTATTTCTGATCTGAATAATTGGACATGTTTACCTGGTCTGAATAACTGGACATGTTTACCTGGTCTGAAGAATTGGACATGTTTACCTGGTCTGAAGAATTGGACATGTTTACCTGGTCTGAATAACTGGACATGTTTACCTGGTCTGAAGAATTGGACATGTTTACCTGGCAGTCATTTAAGTGATGTCATTGTGTTTCTTCTCTTCACTTCCTTTAGTATCAACCCTTTCCTCCTAAAAGTAGTTGTCTCTTTGTATAGTAACAAGCTTCCCTCAGGATTTCACAGCTAAATTTTTTATAAACCAGAAATAATTCATAAAACATTTGTCATGGAGTGTTCAAAATATATGCAAGCCAGGATAGCAGAGAATTGATTTTTTCCCCCTTTCTCTCTCTTAAACCTCCATAGCTGGGCCAGTAGAGTAGAGAAATGCTCTGGGCCCAGAGTTCAAAGAGCCAACCCTTCTTAGAGCTGTGCACCTCAGGCCTCTGAGCATGAGTAGCCCCTCTTGGAGCTGTGCACTAAGATGCCTCTCTTGCTTCAGCCAGTCCCTGATCCACAGCGTCTAATTATGCTGTTTTGTTCCTTGAGGACTAAAAATGGATTTGCGAGGGATTCTTTTCAGTAGTTCTGTTCTTAGTATATATGAGAACATCAGTGCTATTATCTGAAGTTAAGAAAGGGAATTTCACTAAACTTCCAAAATGATGAGTATTAACTGGTAGCACATTTTCCTGAAGCACCAAAACCCAGGTTCCTTTAAGATCTGTCCCATAATGCATTGCAAATACCTTATGGCCAGGGCTATGTTTTATTCATCTTATGATACAGTACCTTTCAGTGTCTGGCCCAGAGACAGTTCTCATAAATTATAAATGCTTGAATGGACCTTGAATAAACAGTGACAAAAATCCATCTACATTTTAAGAATGGGTTTTCAAAATTCTTTTATATGTATCCTTTCTGTGAAATAGATTTGTTCCAGAATAACCACTGGAAATAAAAATATACTGAAACTAAATATACAGTGAATTATTTCAGTACATTCAAGTATGTGTTCTTCAAATTGAATGTGGCATAGGAACAATTTAGAGAATGAACATTTTAAAAGAGATAAATCAGCTTAGTCAGGCGGCATAGGCTTGAAATCTCAGCTACTCTAGAGGCTGAGGCAGGAGGATTGCAAATTCAGCCTTTCTTAAAAGCCAGGACGCAAGTTTGAGGGCATTTACTGCTCAGTGACTAGCACATGTGGGAGGAAAAGAGAAGTGGGTGGGATTTCCTGTTCTGCAGGAACTGACACAGGGCTCACTGAGCTTGATGATGAGCCACTTGGTAGAAGGAAATACGTATGAAAATAATCTGGAAACAATAATACGAGGTAGTCTGTGGGTGACCAAGCCAACTTTTAGACAGTTTGCTCAATTTAAACCAATTATTAGTATGTAAATACTACTATTACGTTTTGGAGTGAATTTATGGTTTTAGGTTCTGATAGACCCATAGTAGTTTACATAAGGATTTAAGGCACCTGAGAATGCCATGTGCTTTCTCCCAAATGTGACTGACATTTTTCAAGGAAGAACTTTTAGTGAAGTCACGTTGTTTTATCAGTCTAAGACTTTCTGATATTTCAAAGTGGGAAGCAAAAGCTTATGGTCACGGAGTGGCATCAAAGCAGGATTCTAATTCACTCTTGGATAATATTAAACTGCTTAAAAGTTCTTATGAAAGAACTGTTGCAGACTTCCTGCTGAGGCTGGGAGCTCTGATTGCACATCACATGGGACAAGCAGATAAATGTGTAAATGAGCTAAAAGCCAGTGTCCGTCTGGAAGGGGTTGAAGGTCCAAGGTCCCTGCTGTGCTGTCAGCCAGATCCTGCTGCTGCTGCTGCTGCTGCTGATGGTGATGGTGATGATGATGATGATGGTGATGATGATGGTGATGGTGATGGTGATGATGCTATCTTTCATCCATGGAAGGAGTGCCATGCCCTATGTTTATGGCTTTTTCTTTGTTTTTGTTTTTTGACATCACTTTGGCTGTCCTGGAACTAGGTCTGTTGACCAGGCTGGCCTCGATCTCACAGAGATCCACCTGCTTCTGCCTCCCAAGTGGGGGGATTAAAGGCGTGCACCACCTTGGCCTATGTTTTGTTTTTTAACAGCTTTATCCAAATGTATTTCATATACCATATGAGTCACCCATTTAAAGTATACAACTCAGTGGTTCTTAATACTTGGCAGTCAGCACCACAGTGAGTTTTCATTCTTTAGTAGGCTGTCTTAGTTCTCCCTCCTGCCTTCCCTTTGCCCTAGGTACTCACTGTGGACCTTTTTCAGAACTGTCTCCTATGAGGTCTTTGTTTTCTGCTTTCTTGAGCATAACATTTTCAAGATGTCGTAGACCATCCCAAACTTAATTCTTTACACGGGCAAATAAAATTCCATTGTTTGAAAATAACATGTTCTTCCTCCTGTGTTGTTTCATTCTTTGGCTATCACAAAACACGGTGTTATGAATATTTTTGTGTTTAAGTGTTTGCATGGCAATATATGTTCATTACTCTTGGATGTGCGTGCGCAAGCAGAATCACAGGAAATGTGGTAGTTGTGTTTAAACTTTGAGGAACAATCGAAAGCTTTTTCAAACTGCAGTAGCATTTTGCATTTCTACCAACAGTGTGTGAGGGTCCCCATTTTGTTCACATCTCAGCAGTACTTGCTATCTACGATTACAGGTATCTAGGCAGGTGTGATGTAGTATCCAGGTGTCATTATTATCTGTAGCTAGAGTTTTCCGGCCTTGCCCACAGTCAGGACAAATCTCTGTCACCCGCCAGTCCCACAGCCGCTCAGACCCAACCAAGTAAACACAGAGACTTATATTGCTTACAAACTGTATGGCCGTGGCAGGCTTCTTGTTAACTGTTCTTATATCTTAAAGTAACGCATTTCTACAAATCTATACCTTGCCACGTGGCTCGTGGCTTACCAGCATCTTCACGTGCTGCTTGTCCTGGCAGTGGCTGGCAGCATCTCCTTCTGCCTTCCTGTTCTTTTATTTCTCCTCTGTTAGTCCCGCCTATACTTCCTGCCTAGCCACGACCAATCAGGTTTTATTTATTGACCAATCAGAGCAACTTGACATACAGACCATCCCCCAGTACAGCCAAGTGCAGACCATCTCAAACACCTGCACTCAGGCCCATGGTCCTAATCATCCTCTATGCAAACCTGCTGAGTAACGCCACAAGGAACCCAAGAAGGGCTCCCACAGGACATACATTAACATCCCACAGCCGGAAAACTCTAGCTACAATTATCTGTACTCTTCGGATGACTGAAATTGAGCATCTTTTTCACTAACTCTATCTTGAAGAGAGCAGTGCATAGAAAGCCTAATTAAGTGGATATGCTGTATGTTTTTTAAAATAGTTAGTTTTAGATGTTAGTCTTGATTTATTAGAAAATGATGTTTAACAATGAAAAGTCTACAATTTTGGTCCAGTAACAAGAAATTAAATTAATAATAGGATGAATTTTATTTATTTTAAAGACCTTTTTATGTGTATGAGTGTTTGCCTGCATATATATGTATATCGATTCACACACACACACACACACACACACATACACACAAACACACACACACAAACACACACACACACACACACCCATACACATGACACCACCTTACTATCTGCAAAGGTCAGAAGAGGCCATCAGACCCCCTGGAACTATAATTACAGACAATTGTGAGCTGCCATGTGGGTGCTGGAAACTAAACCTGGGTCCTCTGCAGGAGCAGCAAGTGCTCTTAACTGCTGAGCATCTCTCCAGCCCCATAGGATAGTTCACTGCACAGTTGTACTCCAGGGGCCATGGAGTGTGCAGTACAGGCAAAATGGTTACTGCTCAGGCTGTGGACACAATGCACGATGAACTTCACAGTTACTACTTGGAATGGAAGACTTGAGATCAGAGGGTTTGAAAAATTCCAGTCATAAGACCAGCAGTCCTGAAATAAGAAAAGTCACTTTAAAAATGGCCTATGATGTTGATGTGAATATATAAAAAATAAATATCCAGTTTTTATACTTTACAACTTCAGCATGCTATCAAAGACAGTATCTGGAAGCTACATAATTCAACAGTTTCACAATTAAACAGATAGCAGATTTAGTTCCCTGTTAGCCATAAGTCATTCCTGGCTAAGACGGAGTTTCTCAAACAGAGATACTAAAGCCTCAGCATTTTAAACAAATCAGCCAAGAAACATCTTCTTGTTCTAAAAGAGACTCTGAAACTGTTTACATAGGAACTCTATACTCATTCCAGATGGCGTCTTTGCAATTTATTCATATGTAATAAAATTTCTAACAAGTTTTTGATGAAGAACAGGTAAGAAGACTCAGGAGTCATCAGGAGTTCAGCACAGTTCCTTGGTCAGCATTTGAAATCTGTAGATGAGAGGAAACAGATGAATTTGGCTACATTATCCTCGCTGTGCCTCGTAAACAGTTGGGAAACATTAAATGTCCTTCAGCTACATATCTGCTCCTAGGCTGGGAAAGCAGTGAGCAGTGCTATCAGCCTTTTCAACTGTTTGGTATTTAATGGCAGAAGCTTGGAAAAATTAATATATAGCATAAGAATAGTTCATTGGCATGCTCACCGAGTGGCTTAGTGTGTCCATCTAGGAAACGTTTACAGAGTGCTGAAGACACACTGCTGACAAATGACAGGTTCCCGTGGGACAGCTGCAGCTGCGGGGACAAGGGAACATCTGAGATGGATTGTAAACACAAGCACAGTCAGGATACTCCTGAGGGGGAAGAAAGCGAAGAGCGGCAATCATCTCTGGAAAAGACCGAAGGTGGCTGTGCACAAAACCTTCCTCTGAGGAAAAGGTAGACATACATCCTGGAAATATTTAAGCGCCTGCTAAGGTAATTCAAGCAATACGATGGGAGGCTGGAGACAGATGCCAGCCTTTAAAGTAAACAGAGGGTCCTAACACCCTGCAGGGAGAGTGCTTGGGGAGAGGGTATCAAAGCCAATAACAAATACTGGGGAAGAATGGGCTCTTGTGAGATCGAAGCCACTGCCCGCGTGGTCCCCTTCGGGTGTGGAGTCACAGTCTTCAAAATGAAACTTGACAAAGATATATTGAAAGTAATTTTCATCTTTCCTGTTGCTTCTCAAAAATGTCAAATGGGAGGCACATTTTCAATATATTATTACAAGGTCAGAGTTACTGTCAAAGGTCAAAGGCAGAGGTGCATTTTCAATATATTACAAGGTCAGAGTTACTGTCAAAGATTCTTCAGCAATGGTGCTAATGGGATTTTAATTACATTGTTGGAGAGATTATATTAATTTTTCTATTCTATCCTAAGATTCATTAACATGATAGTAAAGTTGTAATAAGTAAACAGGTTCACAAGGACCAGATGATTAATAGCCATAATCAGTAGGTAAGAACTACAACCAAGCCGGGCGGTGGTGGCGCACGCCTTTAATCCCAGCACTCGGGAGGCAGAGCCAGGCGGATCTCTGTGAGTTCGAGGCCAGCCTGGGCTACCAAGTGAGCTCCAGGAAAGGCGCAAAGCTATACAGAGAAACCCTGTCTCGAAAAACCAAAAAAAAAAAAAAAAAAAAAAAAAAAAAAAAAAAAAAGAACTACAACCAAATCTTGAAAGACAAAAGAAAAAAAAAAAAAAAGCAAACTGCTTAGAGTATTTGATTTGATAGATGGCATCGTGGGAAATCTGGAATGAATTGTCGCTGTGTGTTCATGTGTATAGTAATATAAGTGAAAAACCAACAGATATCCACTTGAAGCACTTCCCACAATACTTGGTTTTGTAATGGACAATATTTACATACTCATGATGATATAAACAGTGATGTGTTTAATTATTTAATAATAAGAATTGGTTACTAATGCTAATGAGGAACAGAGAAAGAGATAGATATGGAAAGAAAGTCCAATTAGTTACTTGCTGAAAGTTCTTTCATGGTTTCCAATTGAAATAAAAGTAAAGTCCCTTGTGCTGGGGAGATGGCTCCAGGGTAAAGCACTTGCCATGTAAAGGTGAGGACAGGAATTCAGCTCTCCAGTGCTCACGTGAAGCTGGAAGTTATAGCACACATCTGTAATCCCAGCATGTCTACTGTGATGGTGACAGGAAAATCCCCAGAGGTTCATGGGCCAGCTAGCTTGGTGTTTACAATGGAGATGAGACCCTGCCTGTCTTGAACAAAGTGGGAGGAGAGAACTGATACCTAAGGTTTCTCTTTGACCTTTCCGTGTACTCTGGCACAGGTGTGCTTTCACTCGGGCACAGGAATGTGCGTACATGTACGAAAACAGTGTCTTGCTCATGTCTGCCACTCTCCTTTACTCTCCCTATGGTGATACTGGCATGCTTGCTCTGTCACTGGCTCCCCCCTTTCTGTGTGTGCGTGTGCGTGTGCGTGTGCGTGTGCGTGCGTGCGTGCGTGCGTGTGTGTGTGTGTGTGTGTGTGTGTGTGTGTGCTGGCATGGTTTCAAGTAACACGGGCCAGTCTTGAACTCACTAACTTTGAATTGTGACCTCTTGTTGCTACCTCCCACTGTATTTATCACGTGATACTGTAATTATCAATAAGCCCAAATTGTTTCTCTTAAACAAGATTTTTTACTTCATCAAGGATTTTTTGTTAATTTTTTCTCTACATAGAGTGATGTTATTTTGATAGAAAATGAATTGGCCTCTGATACCCATTCTCATTTCTCAGGAAGAGAACTTTAGCTTAGTGCATGACTGCCCAGAATAGAAACCACATTTCAATTTTCTCCTACAGCTTGGTGCGTCAATGTGACTAAGGTCTGGCCAAAAAGACGTGAGCAGAAGAGATGGGAAATTTCAGAGTTGGCACCCATACAGAAAAAGTATGCCCTGCTCCTTGCCATTCTTCTTACTGTTTGGAACTTCATGCTAAGGCATCTAGAGATTTCCAGACATGGAGCTGAAGGAGTAAGAAGGTAGAAGGAGCCTGGGCTCTGGTTAGTCTGTCCTGAGCCTACCATAAGAAGTAAACACAACATTCATGTGCCATTCTTGTAAGGTCCCTGTTACCCAGGGCCAGACCTTCCCCCATGCACAGAGATTCCCTTCCACCCTGGGGTTCACAATGCAGGCATTTCTCAGCATGCAGGGCTCACCTCAGATGTCACCTCAGAAGAACATTTCTTCCCTACTTCACTGAAAGTCAGTTTTTCTACTTTCTCTCACTGATGGATTTTGTGCGTTGTGCGTACTACACAGCAAGTTAACTTCCTTATTCAGTGTCTCACTTTCCTAATGCCTTTTCTCTTGGAGTTGAAGTTTGATGAATGCAATGACCCTGTCTATCGATCCCTAATTCCTGGAACAATGTCCAGCACATGACGGGGAAAGGTATTTTATTTGTTGAATGATTAAGTGTGTCACACTGTGCAGTTAACAAAGTATAAATTAATCTGAAGACCAGCACACACATGTGGTTTGGAAACATAAGTTAGAAGAAACAGTATTTAAAATGTTCTCAGATGGCTGCTTCTGGGAACCAGGGGTAAAGTGGGGACAGGCGTCACATGATGATACTTTATTTTGTTCTATGTCTTTTGATAACACTCAACTTGTGCATATATAACTTTGGAAAATATCACACTCAAAAGTAACTGTTGTGTGTCAAATGATATGTCAGAAGACTACTGAATGAGACAGAAAGGATATCCACAATATAAAAATTAAGAGAGGTACATGACATGTTGTTATATAGTGAAAAAATACCATTTTATGAAGTATGGAACACATGTATAAAAAGACATGTTATAGTGAATACACAGGATGGCTTCCCATGTGCGATCTAAATGGATATTCCAGTTTTGAAAACAGAATGAGTGTTTCTTGAATAATTCTGATAGATGGATATTTGAAGACCAAGTTTGAAGGACACAGTTGGAGCTCCTTCCCCAGGGTTTCAACAGGCCTTGGGCCAGCCCTTTCTTTGAACCATTTAATAGGGAATAGTGAGGTGTCATTGAAATATGTTGAGCAGAGACGGTGTGATAAAATTGGTTTCAAGTAGACTTGTGAAATGGGGAGAAGCTGACAAATTAATTAGGAAGCACCACAAATAAGGTCACAAAGCACCAGACCATGGAGACCTGAAGCAGGAAGCCCAAAAGGGTTGGGAGGAAGGAGGGGTCTCGAAAACCAGCTCAGAGAGTTAGCAAGGTCAGTCAGAATCAGGAAGCGTCCAGGACCCCAGCTCCATGAGGGCAGGGGCAGTTTGCCCCTGTTCACGGCTTCATCCCAGGGTCTACCTGCACAGTGAGCGACATTCTGCAACTGTTTAATCCCAAGGAAGGACAAGGGTGAAGGCTGAGGCTTGCAAGACCCGATAATCTGCCTGTGCAAATTCTACCTTCTTCCCTGAGCAGTGGGAGGGCCGTGGTGGAGGGGGGCAATGAGCCTGAGCAGTGGGGGGGTCATGATGAAGGGGGCCAGTGAGCCTGAGCAGTGGGGGGTCATGGTGGAGGGGGCAGTGAGCCTGAGCAGTGGGGGGTCATGGTGGAGGGGGACAGTGAGCCTGAGCAGTGGGGGGGTCATGGTGGAGGGGGACAGTGAGCCTGAGCAGTGGGGGGGTCATAGTGGAGGGGGGCAGTGAGCCTGAGCAGTGGGGGGGGGTCATGGTGGAGGGGGACAGTGAGCCTGAGCAGTGGGAGGGCCGTGGTGGAGGGGGCAGTGAGCCTGAGCAGTGGGAGGGCTGTGGTGGAGGGGGGCAGTGAGCCTGAGCAGTGGGGGGGGGTCATAGTGGAGGGGGGCAGTGAGCCTGAGCAGTGGGGGGGGTCATGGTGGAGGGGGACAGTGAGCCTGAGCAGTGGGAGGGCCGTGGTGGAGGGGGCAGTGAGCCTGAGCAGTGGGAGGGCCGTGGTGGAGGGGGGCAGTGAGCCTGAGCAGTGGGGGGGTCATAGTGGAGGGGGGCAGTGAGCCTGAGCAGTGGGGGGGCGTGGTGGAGGGGGACAGTGAGCCTGAGCAGTGGGAGGGCCGTGGTGGAGGGGGGCAGTGAGCCTGAGCAGTGGGAGGGCCATGGTGGAGCGGGAGGGTCACGGTGGAGGGAACAAGGTTTGACCAGAAAGCCGAGGAACGAAGACAGCACAGAACCTCCAGGCACCCCAAGCTACAGGATGGGGGGGTGCGGGGGGAGGTGTCAGTAAGGAACACTGTCATTACCTCCCTAAGATTAGTTCCAAAAGCAACTCAGTTTACAAGACGCTGTTGTTGATGCTGGGACAGGGAAAGACTCGCAGGGCACTGGAGGTTGGACATAACTATTTTAGTAAGTTAGGGACACTCATTGGCCCATATTCCACGTTTCCTTTCTTTCAATTTTTTAATCCCTTTTGACTTTAATAAGTCTCTGGCTTGTATCCCCCACTATTTTGGTCTTATCAAAGTTCCAAAGGTTATTTTGGCAGTGGGAGGTTTTCCCATCGGTCACACTTGTACTCTGTTCACTATCAGCAAGCTGACAGACATGTCTGCTGCTTCAGAACGTGGCTTCCGCAGAACTTGGCTTTCCGCCTTAAGGTCACACTCACAGGTCCTGTGAGTCCCGTTTTGTCTTCCCTGGATAAACACACACTTTCTTTCAATGTAGAAAATTGTAAAGGGTTTCATAACATTAAAATTACAAATTATGTTTCCATCATGTTCTTTATTAGTGATTGATATTTGGATGGTGTATTTTTCCAAATTTTCTTTGCCAAGGATATTCTCAGCACACAGTTATTTCCTGAGTACAGATTTTATTTTCCTTCTCTTTCTTTCAATTCATCAAGTTATTAAAATCACTTGCATGTGTATGTGCATGAGTGTGTGTACATGTATAAGATGTGTTCCTGTATGTGTGAACATGTATGTGCATGTTCCTGTGCAGAGGCCAGAGGACACCCCCCATCTTACTGTTTGAGATGAGTTTCCCTGAACTTGCAGCTCGGCACTCAGCTAGCCTGGCTGACCAGGGAGTACCAGCATCTGTCTGTCCCCGTCCCCAGTGATGGGGTGACAGACATGTGCCGCTGTGCCTGGCTTGTACGTGGGTGCTGGGACCTGAACCCAGGCTCCTCTGGAGCTGGAGTTACAGGCACAGTGAGTTGCTGGTTCCCATTGCGGGTAACACTTGGATAGTTGGGAAGAGCAGCGAGTCCTCTTGACCACTGAGCATCTCTCCAGTCCCAGAACGTTTTAATTTGTGGTTCAGTGTTTACTATCTAACTGTTCTAGGACCATGAAGAACAGACCTTTCTCCTGCGTAGGTTTGGAGTCTTAGAGGTAAAGTAACTGAAGAACCAACCCTCTTCCTCATGCTGATGTTAACCTCACTACGGTCACACCAACCACAAAATGAGGCAAAGAGTTCATTATGATGCAACAGCCCATTGGGAAATGTATGAAGGACTGAATGAGAGTTCTTCAGCATTTCCATCATATCATGAGCACCCAGGAGGAGAACAAACCCATATGTGCGAACCAGACTCGGTGGCACTCGCCTTTAATCCCAGCTCTCAGGAAGCAGAAGCAGGCAGATCTCTACCCATTAAAGGCCAGCCAAGAAAATGCATACATTCAGATTATTCATTTTTATAAACAGTTCATTGACACAAATAAATGGTAAATCCTATATATCATGACACTAGGCAAGCACTAGCTTATGGTTCAGAACTTCAGGTTAACACTGTCATACATGAACTGACTTTGGAAGATCTATTGAACTGCTTTGGTGATTTCTGAAGGATCTGTCACTTCCCTGGAAACAGACTAAATCAGCGGCCAACCTTAAAAAGGATATTTAAAGGTGTGAGGGAAGAAATGGGAGTGAAAAGCTGTAGATGTTGTGTTGCCCTAAGGAGGAACTGCTCCCTCCTGTTCACAGGAGTCATCTTTGGTGTCCTTTCTCTCCCATATGTTCAGGTCCCTCCCGTCTTAGGATGGCCGCTTTTCCAGATGGCAATGATGCATTCCTGCCTTAGCACGCAAAATACAGGTCTAGTACCGAGTGGGAGCACCTGGGGCTGCTTGCTTTTAGAAAAGAGAGTAGTTTTTAAAAGTTCCTCTCCTCCCCCAGGATTCTTCCAGGACTGCATTGTCCACAGCAAGGAACTGAGGGTCCATGCTGCCACAGTCCAAACCCACTGTGGAAGGTCACTCATTTCTGCAACTGCTCTTTTTCCATTCCAACAGCTAAATGCCTACGGATGCCCAAGTGTCTTCCTGTTTGTTTCTAAAGGGTCCGTGGGGACTTCGTCATACCCTGGCTTGGGGAGAGAGGATGTTGGTAACCTATTGCCATCACACACCAGATCTCGGTGTCAAGACTAATAGGGCAGCTGGTTTGCTTCTCTGATAAAAGAATGAAAGGCTTTGCTCGTAAATAGCTTCACTGTGCCCACAAATCCAGAACAGTCTTCCTGCCCTCGAATTCCCCAAATGAAGCTTCAAAGGCCTGGTTTCCTTCCTAGGGCATGAGCTGTCCGGCTTACTGATATTGATAATCAACTCCTGGAGCTTTCCGCTCTGGCTGCCTCCAGTCCTGTGGCAGCTTCTCCCCTGTGCTGGGGACTTTGAAGCTGGGAGGACTGCAGCCTGCAGTCTGTGTGCCTGTTCCTGCCATGGGGGTGGCGTGGGACGAGGAAGAATGTTGCCTTGCCAGGATCTGAGCCATGGTGTGGCACTGAATTTTTCCACTGTTTTGCATCGTGCCTACCACACTCATCTTTAAGCAGAAGGTGGATGATATATTCCCATCCTGTGCTAGGGCTGGAGACAGTGGTCCCTTGGCTTTTCTGAAGCTCTGTCAGCATTTGCTATGTGGCTGCTTCGTCTTAAAAATAGCTACCTGATGGATTGCACACCAGGAGGAAAGAGAATATACATGAATGAACCAAAGTGAGAGGAGGAGGAGGAGAGAGAGAGAGGAGGGGAGGGAAGAAGCAGAAGAACTAGAAAGAAAGAGAAAAAGAAGAGGAAAAGGAGGGGAGGTGGTAGGAAAGAGAGCAAATAGCAGTCACGTGATGAAATAGAGCCTTAAAACCATGCACTGCCTTTACCTGGCTCCAAGGCTTCCGGAACATATCCCACAATCCCTTGCAGCATCAGTCCATTCAAAAAGGACTTTCAAATTCCTCATGAGTTTTCCCCAAACCAGTTTGATAAGTAGAGAGAGTTCTGATCTCAGAGCTACCAAGGACTGTAGATGAGAAAGAGGGAGAGGAGGAGGAGGAGGAGGAGGAGGAGGAGGAGGAGGAGGAGGAGGAGGAGGAGGAGGAGGAGTGGGGGGGGGCAGCAACTCAAGTCAGTGTTTGCAGAAGCAAGATTAGAAATTTGCAGGCTCCAGGCATTTTTCTTTTTGTTTTTAAAATGGAAGGGCTTCAGATGATTCTAGTGAAAAAAAAAATGTATAGGATTCGCAGCTTCTTTTCCCCTGAAAAAGGTAAAATGTAGCCATTTTGTAGCGCTTGAATCATCCGGAAAGAAACGTGGGCGTGTTGCCTAGCTCTAAGCGACTGGAAGTGAAGCAATGTGGGTGCACAAATACCAAGACAGAAAGGAGACGGTGCAGCAGGAGCGGACCGTGCAGCAGGAGCGGACCGTGCAGCAGGAGCGGACCGTGCAGCAGGCAGGGCCCTGGAGAACGAGAGGAACTGCAGCCTCCAGGAGCTTAGCATCAGGGTCAGGACGAGTACAGTGACATTTAGAACGGAAGACACACCTCCAATCAAAGCAGTGAAGGGCTTGTTAGGGGGCCTCAGGACTGTGCGGGACAGGGATGTCTCCCCGCAGTCAAAGCACATTTTCTTCCCTTCCCCCGGGTACCTGCAGTGCAAATTCTATGAGGCCAGTAACAAAATGGACTTTTAATATTTCCATAATCTATATTGGACAGACTTTCAGCTCTAGAGCCCAGCCGGGTGGCTAACACAGCACATTGCTATTGTGTGTGCAACTGTCAATGACAGCTTATTTCATATCCAGAACTATTTTTTTTTCACTTTATTTATTTGTTTTGAAACAGGGTTTCTCTGTAGCTTTGGAGCCTGTCCAGGAATTCACTCTGTAGACCAGGCTGGCCTTGAACTCACAGAGATCCACCTGTTTCTGCCTCCCGAGTGCTGGGATTAAAGGCATTCACCACCACTGCCCAGCTGGAATGAAAATATTTAAGTGATCAGTAATACATCTTGAACATTTACTGAAAATAAATTACAAGCAAACTCTGTTCCTAATAAAGTCTATGTTGATAACTTAGGGAGTTTCTTGGTTTACTCAAGACTAGGTTTTAATAAATACTGCTTGTGTATTGACCCCGCACTCTGCTTCACATTTCGTGTTTTCTAAGAGCTGGCAGATGAGCTAGGTCCAGCCAGCAAAGGGAGAGGAAGGGCACAGTGGTCGGAAGGAATAAACAGTGTATGCAGAGATCCTGCTGAGGGTGAGGCTTGAGCCTCTGAGATAGAGTGTAGGGTACCTTAGGACACAGGGGCCACCAAAGGGCTTGGCTGAGTTTGCCAAGGAACCTGGGCTGTTTACTGAGGGAATGGACGACATCATAGGGCTCTGGCAGTGGCCTAAAGGTATTCATCAAATTTTGCAATGAATAAAGATAGAAAAAGATAACAATAAAATATGGATGACTCTGTAACCTTGAAATTCAGTTTGACTTTTCATGATGCCAATTAGTTGAGTAAACGATACATTGTTCTGAAAGATATAAATATTTGTGTCAATGACCTCACTTTGAGGATAACTGAACATGCGGCCAGCAGCTAGCTAGCACAGGACCCCATCATCACAGATGCTTAAGGGGTGCACACAGTGACTGGGAGGGGTCAGAGCATGCAGGATCCACGGTGCCTGTTGTACATTAGCAGAGGGCCACGCAGGAAAAGACTAGACAGCAGTGCATGGAAATGCAGTAAATGAAGTCCTAAAATAGCTGAGCATTTTATGTCCAGGGACCTAAAAAAAGACAAAAGCTTTTCCAGTTAGGCTAGCCTGCAATCATCCAGCATGAGAGTGACCCTGGGCGTTAGCGTCAAGGATGTGATTTCAAGGCTGTATCACTTCCAAGAGGTCAGCAATGTCCCTCAGACGTGGCCGGTGGCCTTGCTTCCCTTGTCTGTTCGGATGTGTCATTGAAGGCGGCTTTCCTGAACTCATCTGTGGTTTTAGCCCATATATCTCCTGGTGGGAGGAAGACTCTTGAGTTTATAAGACGTTCAGAAATGGGTTTATCTTGAATTCTATTCTTTCCAATTCTGCTGTCAAAATATTGCCACTTCCTACTCAAAATCTCTTTCCAAACCTGTGGCTTATTCTTTCTCTCTGGGAGACATTGTAACTAAAGAGAGAAATGACCTCAGAACTTCTGTACTCCTGACAGATTGGGGGAGGGGAGGGAGGAGAAAATGGGGGAGGGAAGAGAGGAGAAGAGGGGGGGAGCAGAGGGAGGAGATGGGGAGGGGAGGGAGGAGGTGGGGGAGGGGAGGGAGGAGATGGGGGAGGGGAGGGAGGAGATGGGGAGGGGAGGGGGGAGATGGGGAGGGGAGGGAGGAGATGGGGGAGGGGAGGGAGGAGATGGGGAGGGGAGGGAGGAGTTGGGGGAGGGGAGGGAGGAGATGGGGGAGGGGAGGGAGGAGATGGGGAGGGGAGAGAGAAAGGAGGGAAGAGTGAAGTCCTCAGGGTAGAGGGACAGCCCACCCTGAGCCCCAAGAGCTGTTGCACTAGTCCACACACGCGCAGTCCCCTGCCAGGGCCACATGACCAGCAATCCTAATTGTTTTATTGTCTCTATTACCTCGAGATTGCTTATTACAAATCAAGTCATGTAGCTGGAACTGATATCCAAGTGCCAGATGCCCCCAAGCCACTACATCATACGAGGATTGCTTGCAAAGTTGTCCCACTGTCTATGGCTGTCATCAGCTTTGTGTTATTAACTCAGTCAAATATAGACCTGAAAGTCCCCTTGGTGAACCAGATTGTCATCTTTCCTAAGCCAGGTCTGAACTATATGGAAACTTCTAGAGCCAGGTTGAGGTAGAAGATCTTACACACACACACACACACACACACACACACACACACACACTGGCATATACTTATAACTCCCCAAATGCTAAAGCTTGTGCTTTCATGGCCTTTGCTCAGACTTGTCACCCAGTGTCCTTCCTTTATCAGGAACCTGTCTGGGGACAAGAAGAGAAGGATACTTTCCTGTCCTTCAGTCCTCTTCACTGGCAGCCATTCAGACTGATTTCCCGTGAGTCCCTTGGTGTTTCCTTCTGATCTATTCAACAGACTTGGGAGTTAGAAGTCCTAGGAAAACGTTCCCCTTGTCCTGGAGTCTTTAAGGTTCATTCCATGGCTGAGAACAGTAGGTCACACAGTCCCCAACACATCTTCCCACACCAACACTTCTTGTATTGCAAAATTTCTGTGTGTGTGCGGGGGGAGACCAGCGTTTGGTGTTGGGTGTCTCCCTCAATTGCTTCTCCACCTTTTTGACACAGAGGTCTCACTGAGGCCAGGGTTCACTGATTTGACTAGATTGCCTGCTGGAAGAGCTGACTAGCAGTCCCAGGTATCCTCCTGTCTCTGCCTCCCCAGTGCTGGGATTACTGGTGCCTAG
This sequence comes from Peromyscus maniculatus bairdii, assembly GCF_049852395.1. Classification (NCBI taxonomy): domain Eukaryota; kingdom Metazoa; phylum Chordata; class Mammalia; order Rodentia; family Cricetidae; genus Peromyscus; species Peromyscus maniculatus. The sequence continues at coordinate 209,730,723 of NC_134852.1, read as the reverse complement.
TGTTGTGCCTGCTTCTCACGTGGGTGTGGGGGGTCTACTCTCACCTGCACAGCAAGCACGTCACCACACTGAGCCACCCCCAGCTTCCTCATTCCACAATCTTTGAATGTCTCTTAGAAGTGACTGGGGCTTGCCCTTCAATACCGTCGGGACAGTTGTGGAGTTAACACAAACACAGTCAAGTTTTAATAGTATATGACTGTGTTATGAAAGGCCCCAGCAGCTGACTGCTGAGGCTCACAATTTTGATGGCAAATCTCAAAAATAACATTGAACATAGTTGGTAAACAAATCTGTGAGCTCTTGGGAGGCCAAATATCATCAACAGTCTTTTGCAATTTGTTGGATTAGGGACAGACATCTGAAAATTGCTGATATTTACGTAGATGAAACACAATACTCTAAGGGGATTATACTGTATCATGGTAAAAATAAAATGTCTAGTCACCATATTGTAAATTTAATTCCAACCAAAATTCTTATTAAGCCTTTTGGAGAAAGAGGACACGGTACGTAAACATTTTTAAATTCAGCTGCTCTCCAGAGGCCAAACTCCAAAATACAGGAAATCTCCTTCCAGCTGCTGGAAAGATAATGTCCCATTTGAGTCACATTTAAGTAACTTGAAGTAAACCATCAACTCCTTGGGAGCTAATACTCCAATGTTCATAGAAACCAGTCTACATGCCAGTATTTAAACAGATGTCCACAGTTTGGGCGAGTGTCCCTGGTTCTACTTGACAATGAAACCTCAGTCTTCAGCTTACTCTGCACATTGTAGACCTTCCAAAAAAATTGCTAAAGCTTTGACCTTGGAATTCTGATATACCTCAAAGCAAACCTTGAAGTTTTTGAGAATCTCACACATTATTTCATACTATATTTACATTATTTTTACCCTTCTGTCTCCCCCTCAAACTCCTCCCATTCCCCATTCCCTCTCAAATCCATGACTTCTATAATTATTATTGATACATAAATACACACAAAACCCTACTGTGACCATTTAGTGTTTCTTATATGTACATATGTTTAAAGCTGACTACTTGGTTTTGGATAGCCTATCTCTGGAAAAGAACTGATTCCCTTGCATGGCAGCCTTTGATTTCCTATAGCTCTTCATCTAGAGATGGAGTGTTGTGACATTTTTTCCCATTCACATTGGAATGTCAACCGGTGTTGTCATTATTCGGGTCGTGTTTAGGCAACCATATTGTGGGAATTTCCTGATGCTGCATCCCTGTCACGTCTAGAAGACACTATCTAGCAGAGGAATCCTGGTCCTCTGGCTCTTCCAATCTTTCCTTCCCCTCTTCAGTGATGCTCCCTGAGCCTTAGCTGCAGAGGTGGGGTAGTGTAGAGCCCAGTCAGGGCTGAGCATCCCCACAATCACTTATTCTTTGCATTTGATCAGTTGTAGATCTTGTTAATAGCGTCTGCTGCAAATGAAGCTTCTTTGATAAGCAACAAGAACCACTCTTGTCTATGGGTGTAAGGATGATAAGCACTTAGAATATAGTACAGACTGTACTGATTTACAAAGATGAGAGAATGGTTTCCAAAACAAACTTCAAGATAGTAGCACAGTGCTTCTGCAAATCTTGAACAAGATTTGGATTTCCATCATCTTTCCTTTTAAACTCCCCTGAAGCTGATGAGGATCAACTTCAAGATCAGATATTTTGTGCACTAAGCTTGCACTGTTTTTAAAATTTTTAATTCATATGTCTGTGTAAGTATATGCCACATGTGTGTGCAGTGCCTATGAAGGCCAGAAGAGGGCATGAACTTTCCTGGATTGGGGTTTTTTAGGCAGTTAACTACAAGATGTAGATGCTAGGAGCAGAGCAAAGGTCCTCTGGAAAGATGCAAGTGTTCTTAACCACTGAGCCATCTCTCTCCAGACCCAAGATACTTCTAACTTTCAATCCTATGATGCTTTTAACACCATGATGACGAAAGCACAGAGAGTTAAGACAGACTAGATATAGGTAAATCATAGTGTGCTAAAGGACATAAAGGTTTAAATAGACAAGACAAACATATTTGGAGATCTGCTATGTGACATGGTGACTATAGTTGATAATAAGGCACAGCAGACTTGGAAATTGCCAACAGTAGATTTTAAATGTTCTCATCACAGAAAAGACAGCTATGCATGGTGGTGAATGTATTAATTAGCCTAATCAATTCATTGCACAGTAAATGCATATATCAACACCATGTGTACATGAAGTAAATGAAGGTTAGACAGACAGATGACAGATAAATGAATAGACAGACAGACAGACAAAAAATGAGTTCATGTTTTCCTAATATCTTTGAATTCTTTGGAGGTAAAAGCAGTCTTTGAGAAAAAATGATCTTTTACTCTTGGATTGTTCCCCCTTCTGTGCCTTTTCCAGGCTTTCAAATCCTTTTGCCTTGGTTGCAGTCATTGAGCTTTCCAAATATCAGACCTAAGTATAAATTTCAGGAAAGAGCCAAACACTGCAGCATTGAGAATAACTTTAACAAGTTCTTTAATCCTTGATCCTTAAAGATTCTTTTGGGTGCTGCTTGTGCATCAGTTGGGTTTCTACACCTGGCATCTGGCGCGCGTGCATGTGTGTGTAAGTAGACATAAATGTGAGTACATGAGGAAGCCAGGGGTCAATGTTGGGGGTCTTCCTTAATCACTCTCTACCTTACCATCTTTTGAGACAGTGTCTCACTGAACATAGAACTCATCAAGTGGGTAGGTTAGTTGGTCAATGAGCCTCAGGGTTCTGTGTCCCTGGCACTGGATTATAGACTTGCACTGTGGAAACCAGGGCTTAGTTATACATGGGTTCTAGGGATCCCAACCAGGTCCTCTTGCTTGCACGGCAAGTGTATTACCAACTGAGTTGTCTCAGCTGGGTCTATCAATCACATTTCTGAGGTAGGACTCTGCAAAGGATTCTCAACCCTGGCTACATATTAAGAGCTTATGAGATATTTGCAAATGTTGATGGTCAAGTCCCACTCTAGAGATCTGATTTGTTCTGGTTTGGGGAGGGTCATTGATATTAGTCTGAAAAGCTCATGAAAGAATTATAATATGCAGCTAGGCTTGAGTCCACTGATCTCAGTGATCAGCTCTCACTAGAACACATAATGTGAAGCTAAATGCAACTGTGAACTGTGAAAAATCTGCATTCAACTGTTCCATATCTAGACCAGGCCTCCAATTCATTTCATGCTCTTAATACAACCCACTTCAACTCAATGTGATTTTTATGGCTTAAGAAAAACTGAAATCAATTATTTTCTCTGCAAGCTTTCAGGATTTTCCTCATGACTAAACAGGAATCCGGCCTAAACTAAGTCAATGCTATTATTTTATCACATTTCATATTATAAAAACAAATCCTAAAAATAAAATGAACTATGAAAATGTATAATTTAAAAGGTGGGTTTTCATTTCACATTAATATTCTTATAAACTTAGCATTCCTTTGCCATGAGTTCTAAGATAAAGAGACCAGAGGCCTGCTTTCTTAGGAGGTGGAATGAAAAGGCAATTTATTTGAGATTTGATTTCTGTCCAGTCTTGAGGAAAACCGAAAATTCTCAGAAAAAGAACATATTATAAGCTTTTCTTTCTCTCTCTCTCTCTCTCTCTCTCTCTCTCTCTCTCTCTCTCTCTCGTATAAATTATATGCATTTTCACATACAGCATTACGAATGAGTAGGGAACGGGGTTGATTTTCTTGGAAGTGAGTTTAAAAAGATGATTCAAAGAACACCAGTTAAAAGAGGCAAGTATTACCTCAGTGTTGCCAAGAGACTCCCACAAGTCTGTAGGTCAGGCAGCTTATCCTTCCAATGCCAATCAAATGAAAATGTGACATGCTTGTCCTCAGACATCCTCAGGATTGTTGGCGTGCTTCTTATCTTGTTGGCACAGGATGCTGGAGTCTCTGCAGCAGCAGCTGCTGCACCTGAGAGGCTCTATCACCTGATAGGGTCCCAGTGTTAAGGAAACTGTGTGCTCTTTCTTAGGGAAAAAATCCCAAACAAACCTCACCAAAAGCCAAAACAAATAACCAGAAGTATACCTAGTGTCAGTTTGGGTGTTTTGGGTTTTTTTTTCTTTTACCTCTTCCTTTGAATTTAAAAAAATGTATGAGCACACACACACAAAATCCACATGCTTTCTAAGGAGTAATGATTTCTCAGTGTTATGTGTGATGAAGGAGTATTGTCCCTTTCTATTGGGCAACCCCCCACCCTTTTAAATAATAGAATATAATCCATTTGTTGAGTAGAGGATCTAAAATTTATTGACATTAAAAAGATTCCTAATAGCCAGGAGGTGGTGGCACACACCTTTAACCCAGCACTTGGGAGGCAGAGGCAGGCAGATCTCTATGAGTTCAAGCCTAGCCTGGTCTATAAAGCAAGTTCCAGGACAGCTAAGACTTACACAGAAAAAACTTGTCTCAAAAAATTAAAAAAAAAATTCTAATAAATGCAGCTCTTACAAAAAAGGAGAAACGTATTCTTTAAAAAATTAAAAATGAAACTATCAAATGCTTCTGCTAAGCACACAGCCAAAAGAAATTAAGTCACTATGTCAAAGAGACAGCTGCATGTCCATATGCATCAACACACTATTTACAACAGCCTAGAAATGGATATACCTAAGTGCCCATCAGCTGGTGACTGTGTAAAGAAAACGTGGTACAAAGTGGAATACTTATTCAGCTGTGCAGAAGAATGAAATTGTTTGTGGTGACATGGGTCACTGTGTTAAGTGAAACAAGCTGGACACAGAAAGGCATGCTACACGATTTCACTCGTGTTAAATCTGAGAAAGCAGGCCTCGCGGCAGCTGAGGGTAGAAAAGTGGGTACCAGACACTGGGAGGGAGGAGAGGAGGGGCTCAGGAATGAGGTCAGGCTACAGTCGGAGGGGTTGGGAAGCTCTTGGCACTGTGTATTGAACGTTTCAAACAGCTAGAAGAAAGGATTGTGGAAAAATATTACCACAAATAATTGATAAATGTTTGAGAAGATAACTACATTGATTTAAACATTATAGAAGATGCAACACATATTGACATAGTTGCTTTTTAATATTTACAACTTTTGTATTTTTGTGTGTCAATTAAAAACCTAAACACAAGGAAATGTGAGAAAGAAGAACAGGTTCGGTTTCTTTTATTCTTATTGCCCAATTTCAAATTGGAAAATACTGTGTACTCAATTTTTCCCATGGCTGAAGAAATGAATTGCAAAATGAGAGATGTGATCTTGAAAGAATTTGCAAATACTACCCCCCCACTCAGCCTCTTGCCCTTGTTTGATCTAGAAGATTAAATTATTGTCCTGTGAAATTGCAAATATTGTAATGTTGAATTTAACTAACATTCTAAATCTGATCGTTCCAAAGAGAGATAGGCAGGCATGATGCGATTTTAAATTTCCTGTTAAAATTATTTTATACATGGAAGGAAATCATTTTAGTGCCCTCTAATATTGAAGAGTAAACACCTGGTACACAATTCCTGATTGGGGTTGGTATCAACCAAAAATGCATCACTTAAATGCATCAGTGCACCTGGGTTCTATTTAAGACTAAGTAGGATTACTCACAGAGACCGAGTGTACTGAATTTAAGTATCACCAAATTGTTTGAGAGGGAGAGCTAAATTTGGAGAGCAGGATTAAGGCTCAGAGAGAGGGTGATTTAGTGAACCTGCCAGAACTCGCAGTGAGTCACCCATGAGGACTGGACTAAATCTAGATGTTGGCTTACAGGCCACCAATATCTCATTAGATTGAACTCATTGATGACATTACCTTCTTTGTAATTCTTTTCATAAATGTTATCCTCTGCATTTTTCCCCAATGCCTTGCTTTTTCCAGGCAGTGCACTTCAATTATTTGGATGTTAAATTCCAGAGCTATTGACATCCAAAGGATGTTGCTAGGGAATGTCTAATCCATTCCAATTACCTTGCAGACATGTAGCAAAATTATGAAGTGAAAAATATTTGGGGCGTTTATAAGAGTTATACATATGGGGCTGCTATTTCTCAGGACAAAAACAAGTTATTCAAGAGATTGCATTTGTCAGAAAACGAGAGCCAAGACTGTTCTGGCAATCTGGCAACAGCAACCACAATTCAGCAAGACTCTGGAGCTCAGAAACAACAGCAAATTCACAAAAAGTTATGATAATTGTCTATCTGTTAAATGCATTTAAAATATTTTGTTTGTAATAGGGCTCCTTTTAGTCCAGGCGAGCCTCAAATGTGCTATGTAGTCAAGGCTGGCCTTGAATTCTTATTCCACTTGCCTCTATCTTCTACATGCTGGGATTATAGGCACAAGCCACCATGCCCTGCACATTTAAATTTTTTGGATGATTAATTTAAAATGCCTGCATTTAACCCAGGGTACACTTGATTTTCATGCGAGTACATGAATACATTTTAAAATAATGATATGCTAAGCAGTAAGCAGTATGCATGTTGTTGAAAGAATTATTTTCAACTCAGAAGGTCACACCATAAAAATTCTCTAAAAATTTGGCAGAAAATGTAGTTATGCACAGCAATATGGAAAACAGACCCATTGTAACCCCTATGATAGTATTATTAGTATTTATTACCAGCACGAGAGCCCCATGAGAGCAGCAGTCTGATTCTACCATCCATTGCTAATTGCTCCAGTGTGCTGACTATTACCCAGGAGGCAAGAGGTGGTAGAAACACATGTGAAGTTAATGGCTTCCCTTAGATATCAGAACTCACCAAAACTAAGGTATGAAGAGTTCATCCTGGATAAATAATGAGCATTTAGTGCTTAGATTTTATTTCCAACTTTAGGTAGCGGTTGGGCATCAATTTGGAAATCAGAAAGGAACTTTTTGATCTTCTTCTTCTTCTTCTTCTTCTTCTTCTTCTTCTTCTTCTTCTTCTTCTTCTTCTTCTTCTTCTTCTTCTTCTTCTTCTTCTTCTTCTTCTCCTTCTCCTCCTCCTCCTCCTCCTCCTCCTCCTCCTCCTCCTCCTTCCTTCTCCTCTTCCTCCTCCGTGTATGTGTACTATACGTGTATAGTTGCCTCTAGTGGCCAGAAGGGGGCGCTGGATCTCCTGGACCTGGAGTTAAAGGAGGCTGTAAGTCCAGTATGGGTACTGGAAACTGGATTCTCTTCAAAAACAGCAAATATTCTTATCCACTGAGCCATTTCTCCAGCCCCTAAGAAGGGTTTTAGCTTTGCTGTTGACTTGTGTTTTCTAAATCTTCAGACTGTTTGCAGCCAGGAGCTTGTGCTTCTTGACAACTTTCAAAACCAGAAATTACAGTAGACAGAAGGGTCATGTTTCTGTATGTCTTCAGTGTGGCTTGTACATAACAGGTATGTAGATTTGCACTGGGAACTGACAACTTAAGTTATAGCCACAGCTTTCTATTTTTCTGGGCATGTGTGCATCTGGGAAAGGATTGACATAAGGACTGAACAGATAGACATACTGTTATTCCAGTACTGTTGCAATGATTAAGTTTGGTTTTATTTCCAGACCTGAGGGAAAAGCAGTTAGCATGTGGAAAATTTCTGGGCAATTCCTCCCTGCTTCCAGTCATTTTCAAATGAAACACTATCTGCATGATTTCTCATATAGTTCTATGCTAGTTTCATACATACTGTGACAAGATACAATGGTTGCTAAGCATTTTAACACAAGGACCCTTCAGGGACCACGTAGGTTGACGGTCATTGGCTAAACTTGCGCCATGCTGGCACTTCCTAGGCAGGACTTACCACAGGGCTGAATTCTCACAAGAGGGCAGCAGAGAGAGTTGGTAGTCAGGGAGAGGGAAAAGATGCACAGAGTGTTCCCAGATCCCTCACCCCAAGTTCCTCAGACACTCTTCATAGTTCAGACTTTCAACTCTTCCTTTTCAAGTAGGGCTCTTCATGTCCAGAGCCTTGGGACCCAGAACTTTCCTATCGAAGAAGACTTGCTTTTTCAGAGTACAAACCACTACCACATGACTGAGGGTCTCATTGAAGGTACGTTTATGCTTTATGATTGGGTGACATCTTGACTAGTTGCCATTACTGATAAATAAGAGTATGTGTGGAAGTGGTGAGAAGTGCCGCTTGGCCTAGGAAGTGGCTCGGAAGGGAAGCGCTTGCCACACAGTCTTGAAGTACTGGGTTCGCATCAGAGCCATGCAAAGCCAGGTGGAGTCAGGCCTCTGTAATGCTAGTGCTTTTCCAGGGAGATGGGAGGTGCAAGCAAGAAGCTTGCAGTCCAGCTAGCCTGGGACACACAGCAGGGAACAAGAGGCCCTGCCTCAAACAAGGTAGAAGGTGAAGACCAACACCTGAGGTTTCCCTCAGCATGTGCTAATCCCGAGATTCTTTGGAGAAAAAACAGTTCCACCATTTTGAGCCAAATTTAAGACAAGTTTTTTATTAAAGTTTAAATACTGCCGGGCGGTGGTGGCGCACGCCTTTAATCCCAGCACTTGGGAGGCAGAGGCAGGCGGATCTCTGTGAGTTCGAGGCCAGCCTGGGCTACCAAGTGAGTTCCAGGAAAGGCGCAAAGCTACATAGAGAAACCCTGTCTCGAAAAACCAAAAAAAAAAAAAGTTTAAATACTGACTAAGATGGACTTTCAGGACCACTCTCTGGAACTTCCAGCTGAGTGGCCCCTAGACAGGTGCTGGGGGTGGGGTGGGGGTGGCACTTTTATGGGCAAAACCCATAGGCCACTATACTTTCCCTTGAGGCTTTGTTGTTATTTTTAAAGAACTACAACTCCCAGCATCCCAGGAAGTTTTCTAGTCCTTGGGCAGGTGGAGCTTACAGGTCAATTTTGGGTATTACATATGTATACAGCTGCACTCATACACAAATGCATGGAGAGAGAGAGAGAGAGAGAGGGAGAGAGAGAGAGAGAGAGAGAGAGAGAGAGAGAGAGAGAGAGAGAGAGGAGGAGTGGTCATTAGAGAGCAGGGATTTTTTTTTTTAATTAGAAGAATCATTAACAAAAACTGGCTTAGAGTGACACTTGGTCACACCCCCAATCCATAGTCAGAGCATTTGATTGTTCCATTTCATGGAGGACAGTATAGCATAGGTCATGTAATTTCCGTATTGGAGGTCTAGCTTTCAGTTCTTGACTTGCTTAGGGGCATAACAGTGACTAATGATGAGGTAAAATTGAAGCCTCTATTCTAAATCTTTTTGATGTAAAGATAGATTATGCTATGTACTAAAGGGCTCAGAGAAATCAGTGACAGATTCAGAACCTGGGAGGAAGAAGCAGGGGAATATCAGTGAGGACATGAGAGAATGAACCCAAGCAGCACAGAATTTGGAGATGTGTGACTGGAATTAAAATAAAAACTCACTATGAAGCAAACACTCTGGAACTATCCTTTCCTAAAGACCCAGGAGACATATTTCTAGAAACATTTGCAGGTAGGTCCTTCCCCCCAGGTTCCATTTGTCAGTTGAATTAAGGAAATAAACGGCCTCTGTAAGTCACGAGTCATCTTGTTCTTTTCCACGTGCAACAATGGGTAGATTAATAATTTTAGAAGTTATTAGACACTAACCTAGAAAGAAGGAGAAAGCTTTGCAGAGGGAAGGTGGCAGGCTCAGGAAAGCATCTTGGCTTCTCGCTGCCCTCGGAGAAAACAAAGCAAGTGTGACCTCTGCTGATGTTGACAAAAGTGATGTGCAACTACCCAGATGGGACTGAGTGACATGAGCCAGGGCTTCTCCTCTTTGGGGTGGGGTCAGGCAAACTCTCCGAGCTTAAGGGAATTAGTGTTAGGATGCTTCCTCTTGTGGCTCACAGTAAGCCATGTGTTCTCTCCACCCTTTCAGAGGACCCCGAGGTCAGTTGCCAGCACCCATGTTAGGTGGCTCAAAACTTCCTTTAATTCCAGGCTCAGGGGAATTGGATGCCCTCTTCTGGCCTCTTCTGGCACTTTATGTACATGATCATGTAAACTCCCCCAGCCCACACATACACACAACACATAAAAATGTCTTTAAGAAGATACTGCCTCTCAATGTTTTATAGAGGAGATATGTTCACACAGATGTATGTTCTTGGTAATTGTTGCAGCCACCTGGCTTTGCATGATCCTCTGCAAAGAGACCTCTACCTAATGTGTGCAGAGGCATGGAGTCAGCTCAGTCAACCATGTGTCCTAGGCAAATCATTTTATTTGTTCCAAACTTAGATTCCCTTATAGTAAAATGCAAACAGTTTTACCTCCACCTCCATAAACATTGGGAGACGCATAGAAACGGTGCTCTGAGCTTTGCATGCTTCCTGCCTGCCTTTCCATTCCCACACATGTCAGGCATCTTCTTAGTGCCAGGTAAGCCTTCTCTGCAACAGGCGGTGTCTTAGCTCATTGGCAAGCTCTCTTTCTCCCAATTCCTGAATCACTTGTAGGTTATAGGATGCATCTAAGCCCTTTGAATGTGTTCTTTCTATGTTATGTAATGCTTGTCTCATAATTAGTCATGTCTCTCTGAGTGGAGTTAGAAAGAGAGGGCTCAGAGTTACCAGAATGCATTACCACTTTTCAAAAAAGTGCTCCACCCCACCCCGCCCTCATTTACCGATGCAGTAATTGGGTCCAAACTGTGAATGTTCCAGGTCAGGAAGCCACTAAGGGGCAGCTCAGTGGGACCCAAGCAGTACATGAACTTGGCAGGTAAGTGAGTGGGGTTGACTCTGTGACCTGGAGACAATGACCCAACCTCTGACGTCTCTGAGCTTTGTTTTTCTCTTCTGTAAAGTAGTGTTGACATTACTCACCTCAAAAGTCAAGAGAAGATGAAAAGAAATGATATTTAAAACTTTTTTGTTAGTCCAGTAGATGCTTGAAAAGACTCCTATCCCTAGAGGCTCTGATGTACAAGGCTCCAAGAACCCATCTGTCTGTGTGACCTGAACAGAAGGCCTGCCTAATGGACCTGTGTAGATGTAACCAACCGTCTTATTAAAATAAGAAACACAGAACCAATGTAAAAGAGAAAGCAGAGAGGTCAGAGCTCAGAGCTAAAATCTTACCTCCTGCAGTGCTCCTAGCTTCCCCGAGAGAGAGAGCTACTTCCTGTGTGTCTGTCTTTAAATAGTCTTTCTGTTCTGCCTTCTCATTGGTTGTAAACCCAAACACACGACTGCCTTGTCACTGCCTGTAAGTACTGCCCTCCAGGTCTTAAAGGCGTGTGTCTCCAATGCTGGCTGTATCCCTGAACACACAGAGATCTACCTAGCTCTTCTACCAAGTGCTGGGATTAAAGGCGTGCGCCGCCGCCGCCGCCGCCGCCGCCGCCGCCGCCGCTGCCGCCACCACCACCACCACGCTCTTGCTATGGCTCTAATAGCTCTGACCCCCGGACAACTTTATTTATTAACATACAATGAAAATCACATTTCAGTACAAATAAAATACCACCATAGACCTGAGTGCACCAGAGTGATTCCTTTGAATGATGCTGCAGTGTGGAACTGTAGCATCCTTTGCACTTTTGCTGAATAGGCACTTATTATTATTCTTAGCATGATTCGAGAATCTTCAGTGTAAAAGTGATCAAAATATGGCTTTCCAAATTATAAAGGGCCTACAGATTTTCTTGGAATAACAAATATAGCTAACCTTCCACATCTAAAGGTTCCACATCTGTGCAACTACAGATTGAAAGTATTTGGGGAAAAATTATGTCTGTATTGAACACAGTCAATTTTTTCATATTGTTATTCTCTAACAAGACAGTGTAACTGTGTATACAGCATTGACATTAAATTAAGTATTTTAGTGACCTAGAGAAGATTCAAAACATATGCGTGTAGGCTATATGTAAATGCTGCATTGTTCTATATAAGGAACTTAAGCATCTTGGATTTGGGTGTTTCCTGGGGATCCTGGAACCCATTCCACATGGATGAGAGGCAAAGAAATTGATACAGAAACATAGACAGGGCAATCAGTTCTGCCTGGACAGAGAAGCATGACATTTGAGCTGACTCTTGGGTCCAGTGTTTGCCAAGTAAATAAATCCTGAATTGAAAATGTTCTCAGCATGGCAATGACGTTCCCTGTATTTTTCCTTTCATACCTATCACAGAGAGTTCATAGAGAGTTCTAGAGTTCTCTATGGCCTGTACTCGTCAATCCAGCAGGCTGGGAGAAAGGAGCTGCAGAGAAGAGGTAAGTATGCAAATCCCTTGATGATCGTGACTAATGTGTGATTCTCCAACAGCCGACAGGAGCTCTGTGAAGGAGGCCTCCTCCTCAGACTGTTGGTGACAGTAGTGTCAGGTCTGTGTGTACAGCACAGCAACTAGAGATTTCATCAAAATGTTCACAGCACTAATAAATCCTCAGCCGTGCCTGAGCAGGGCTTATGTAAGCTGGGAGAAAACTGGCAGAGTCCCTCCAGCTTCGCACACTTTGTTTGGAAGTGTGAGGTATTAATTAAAGAACAACTAGATGACAGCATTCAGCCTGGTGACAGCGTCGTGCCAACCATCTGCGGTGGTGGAGACCAGTTTCTTCCTGGAGCTCCCCTCCTTGCCTGGGCGCCCCCACCTTCCCCACTCAGCTCATGCCAGGGCTTCTGGTTCCTTAAGGAGGGCTCCGAAGATCTTCTCACTACAGTGTTAAGTGTGCGGTAAGGCAGCAGGACTAGACGACAGCTTGTGAGAACTGAAAATCCGATGTGCAGGTTTCCTTCCCTTGAGTGCAGGAAAATCCTAGTTGTCGTAAGTGTGCAAAACTAAAGTGACAGTCGGGTTTCTCAGCAGCTCCCAGAGCAGCAGCTCTCAACCTGTACGTCTGACCCCTTTGGGGACTGAAGAACCCTTTCACAGGGGCTGCCTAAGACCATTGGAAAACACAGAGATTTACGTTACAACTCATAACAATAGCAAAATTGCAGTTATGAAGTAGCAACGAAAGTAACTTTATGCTTGGGGGTCACACAGCATGAGGAACTGTATTAAAGGGCCACAGCATTAGGAAGTTAAGAACTGCTCTCCTAGAGGAAGGCTTCCAAGGAGGCTCCTGGCAACTGCAGCACTTTGCCCACATCAGAGGTGCCCAGCTTTGGAGGAGCGGAGGAATACATTATCTCAGGAACTCCTTTTGTGTTCTTCCTGCTTTCTCTGTGGTATAGCTCTGTGCATCCTGCATGTAGCTTCTGAAGGTTTCCTCCTCCTCCTCCTCCTCCTCCTCCTCTCTCTCTCTCTCTCTCTCTCTCTCTCTCTCTCTCTCTCTCTCTCTCTCTCAGTGTGTGACTCTCTCTCTGTGTGTGACTGTATGTCTATGTGTCTGTATGTGTTGTGTGCACACAGGTACAGGTATGTGTATGAGTGTAAGTGTGTACATGTCTATTTGTCTGTGTATCTGTATATGCAGATACAGGTGTGTGTATGAGTGTGTGTGTGTACATGTCTGTGTGTGTGTGTGTGTGTGTGTGTGTGTGTGTGTGTGTGTGTGCATGTCTGTTTGTCTATGTGTCTGTTTGTATATGCAGGTACAGGTAGGTGTGTGAGTGTGTGTGTAGGCCAGGAGATAACCTTGGACATCATTTGACTTTTCTTTTTGGTTTTCAAGACAGGGTTTCTCTGTGTAGCCCTGGCTGTCCTGGATCTCGCTCTGTAGACCAGACTGGACTCAGACTCAGAGATCCACCTGCCTCTGCCTTCTGAGTGCTGGGATTAAAGGTGTGTGCCACCATACCTAGTGACTGTTTGCCTTTTTAAAAGCAGCATCTCTTATTGACCTGGAGCTTACAAAGTGGCTAGCAAGCTGGCCAGGAAGTCCCAAGGATCTGCCTGTCCTCAGGGGCCCAGTGCTGAGACTGGGGAATTCACACGACCACACCCAGCACTTTTATTTTTTTCAGATGGGTTCTAGGGCTGGAACTCAAGTCCTCATACTTCCAGGGAGCTTTGCACCAACCGACTTGCTTTTCCCAGTCCTTTCTCATCATCTTCTGTCATCCGGCAGCTCTAACTTGACACTTGTATAGCCATTTGTACCTATTCTAGAGCAGTCTTTCCACAGGACCCCTGGCAATGGGGTTAATTTTATTTTTTTAATTTTATTTTAATCTCCCCCTGCCAGATTTACTTTTGTGTACATTGGTGCCTTGCCTGCATGTATGTCTATGTGAGGGCACTGTACTCCTTGGAACTGAAGTTATAGACAGTTGTGAACTGTCATGTGGGTGCTGGGAATTGAACCCAGGTCCTCTAGAAGAGTAGCCAGTGCTCCAAACCACTGAGCCATCTCCCCAGCCCTGGTTAATTTTACTTTAAGATGCAATGAGTAAGAACTATTGCCTATAAAGGAGTAAAAGATTCTTATGAAGCAAGTAGTCAACTGTCTCTTACACAGGGGTGCCTTTTCCGGGTCCCCTCAGGATGCCTGAAACATTCTCTGCCCTGGCAGTTAGCATCTGTGTGGCTGTGCACACGATTTGGCCTATGCTAGAATATCAAGTCAGTTCTACTCATTCCTTAAGAGATGAAATCCCCCTCTCTCAGGCGCTCTTCAGATTTACCCTGCCTGTGAGGTACCAACCACAGAGGAGCAGTCTTTACATCTTTTGCATTTCTAACCCTGAATTTGGATTGAGGAGTCAGACTCGGCTCCTAATTAGGTATGGATGAGTTTGTCTTAGCATACGCATGGATGAGGTTCACAGAGTTAGAGTCCATATTACTCTCCCCCACCACCCCCAGGAAACCTAACATTTCTGTCCCTGGAGATGTGTTAGCTGCCAATTAACTGATTGTCACACAGAACCAGGCCCATGTAAAACACGTAAACATGTCACAAAGGGAACGCTGGTAAAGTTCTTGGGTTTGAAGTAAAAACGTATGTTTTACTGGATTTTTTCCTGGATAAAATGTCAGAAGAAGAATTTGTTACTGAGACAAGAGGCATAAAAAAGTTGAGCCACTGTAGGTAAGCCTTGGAAAGTGCACTGCGCGTCTCTTCCTGTCCATGGCCCCTCCTCTGTGCACCATCCATTTCAGCCACCTTTCACCTCCTCTTCCATGGGTCTTCCGGTGAGGAGAGTCAGGCTGTGGTCTCCAAATCCCATTTGTCTGGTTTGAGTCCAGCTCTGCCATGCTCTCACCGCCATGACCTTGAGTAAGCTACTTCACTTCTCTATGCTTCTGGGGCAGTCAGTCTTGACTTCACAGACCTGTTGTAGGTTTGGGTAGAGTGTGTGGATAGTGCCCTGTGTGCAGAGGCACCCAACAGCGTGAGTCATGATTAGCACTCTGTTTATGGTGGCCTTCTTCCTTTCTGAACTCCTCTGCCACCACACAGTGTGGCAATTTCTAGTTTCTAATTACTCCTAAAGGTAGCTTTATCCCTAGACATATTTCTGGTGTTCTCATCTATCATTTAAGAAACAAGAGGCCAAGAGGCAAACACATGGCAATACCATCACCATCACCATCACCATCACCATCACCATCACCATCACCATCACCATCACCATCACCATCAAGGCAACCGAGCCCCCAGTCAGCATCCCACAGCACCCTGTGTTAAACGCTGATGGCCAGTGCACAGCTAAGCCCCTCACATCACACACGCACACTGTTGGTTCTTAGCATGTGTGCAGCTGTAACAAGCCTCAATGTGTTTTGTAAGTCCGTACTTAAACAAAGAGGAGCAAAGAATGTCAGAAAACCTTAAAAAATTTGGAACGACTATGATTAACAAAATCTAAACCTAAACTTACACCTTGGTGCTTCTCAAATGAAACTGACATTGGCCCCAAGATCATGGTACACTCATTTCACTGTGGTCAGCAATTTGTTGGAGAGTTGTAGACACTGTGGTTTCCTGTTGTTATAATAGCTCCCAAGTGTGCCGCCAACTCCGCAGAAACTTACTAATTGTTGAGAAAACAGCTTATACGGAAAAGCCTATAGCTGGTTTTCAAGTTAATTATAGGATACCAGGGCAAGAAAGAAGCAAGGAAAAAGAAAAGCCAGTGTTACTAGAGCTATGGATGTGAATATTTTATTTGGAAATATCAAAATTAAATCATGTTTAATTAGTACTTAACACAAATTGTAGTGATTTCTTCTGTTAGCATGTGCTTATCAAGCAGTTGCTATAAGCTGCTCACTGTATTTATGGGCTGGTAATACGGTGATGAATAAGATATAATTGTTCTCCTCTTGGGACATAAGATAGGGAAAGTTTGTCTGCTAGAACCTTCTATGATCATGGAAAATGTCTGTTTCAGTGCTACCCAATGTTATAGCCAATTACCATCTAAGGTTATCAAATACCCCAAATGTGACTAGTGCTTTTGAAAAGGAATTTTAAATTTATTTAATTTTACCTAATATAAAGCCAAATAGCACACATGGCTGGTAGCTACCATATGAGGCAGTTCAGTCCCAGGGTCCAGCACTGAGTGCAAAGTTTCTAAGAGCCATCTAGTCAGAGTGACTTGGAGAAGGGCCCCAAGGTCCTGTGGGATTGTTGCTCATTTGACAAAGATTTCATTGACTCAGACATTTTAAAGAACTTTCTCAATAAAGCACATGTGTTGCTTAGCTACAAATCCAACTCCACCAAAGAACCCTGATTTGATCCAGCTGAGTCTGAAAGCCTCGAGGCCTGTTTATGACTCTACATTCCTCTCATCCTCCCAAGGGAAGGCCACTTGGCACATGCCCTGAAGGGAGGAGGGGCAGGATGCTGACAGAGCCACCTCTAACTCCCCGCCTGTCTTTGCTCCCTGGCATACACAGGCACACATACTACACACAAACATGTGAATGTGTGGTAATCTGCCCTCCACACAGAAAAGAATGCCTTCCTGGAATGCATAAATGTCAACAGCATTGAGTATGATTGCATGGACTTGGCCTTGCACATTCATCCTCTTTCTTAACCAGCTGTTCTTTGGAATTCGCTCTGAATAGTTTGCATCCTCAGCAGAGAGAACCAAATGGAAACCTCCAGATACCCCTGAGGTCTGTTCTGGAGACCTGAGGCACCCAGTAGGAAGTGGAGAGGCAGCACTCCAATGTCCCACGGAGAAGCTGTGACTTGGAAATGGCATGGGTTGGGGAGTTATGGGTCCAGCATAGAGCTGAGTGTACCCTCAGTAAGTCATTCCATGTTTCTGAGCTCTGACTTCTTCATCAACCAGACTGAAGAGCCACATCATACTCAGGCTTGTTCTAGTTCCTTCCCATTGCTATGATCAAACACTAACCAAAGCAATTTAGTGAGGAAAGGATTTATTTTAGCATCCAGGTTACAGTTCATCACTGGGGAAAGCCTGGGCAGAAACATAAGGCAGAAATGTAAATGGACGGTTCTCTCCCACCAGCCAGCTCTTGAATAACCACTCAGAGGCTTAATATTACTTACAAAAGCTTGGCCATTAGCTCAGGCTTGTTACTAACTAGCTCTTGCACTTAAATGAACTCATAATTCTTATCTATGTTTAGCCACATGGCTCACAGCTTGTTACCTCATTTTCTATACATCCTGTTTGCTAGGCAACTGGCTAGCATCTCCCAGAATCTACCCTTCTCCTTCCTTCCTTAGTTTGGTTATCCCACCCATACTTCCTACCTGGCTACCAGCCAATCAGCTTTCCTATTAACAATAAGAATAACACATATTCATAGTGTATATAAAGATTGTTCCATGGCACAGAAACCACGGAGGAACCACTGCTTGTGGCTCACTCACAAGCTCTGCTTTCCTACACAGCCCAGGACCACATGCCTAGGGGATGGTGCTGCCCACAGTGGGCTGGGCCCTCCCACACCAATGAACAGTTACGACAGCCCCTGAAGACACGCCCACATTAGACCAACTTATCCCTCCATTGGGACTCTCTTCTCAGGTGAAGGCAAGCTATGCCACACTGACAGGACAAGGCCAGGGTTGAGAGGGCCAAGAGTGGCTCCAAGCCGTTTCTATTTTCTCCTCTCTTGTCTAAATTAATCCAGGGAGGGCTGTCTTTCCCAGGGACAGCTGGACCAGGCTCTTCGCAGCATCAGTCATTGTCATCTGCTTGAAATGGGGTCGAAATGGACATCATTGAAAAAGATCACAGGTGAGTTTTCCACTGAGACTATCTGTGCATGTGTCCGTGGGTAGCAGGGAGTGTGAGAAAGGTACAATTCACTTACAAGGTACAGCCCTTGTCAGGCCTGGCCTGGTGGCTTTTCCAGCCACCTCTCCACAATTCTTGGCTGTGTTCTCACCTGGATGACAGAAAGGACAAATATCTCCATTCCCAGGCCTGGAGTTTTCCTTGGGGTCACTGCTGTTCTTAGGAGAAGGAAGTGACACTGTGGCTGTGGCTGCCTCTAGCTCTGGGGAAGGGGGCACAGAGGCCCTGGCCTCTGAGGAACAGCACAGAGAACGATGAAGGGTGGGTCCTGCTGTCTGCCCCAGCCACCAGCAGCGCATACCTCAGCCCAGCCAGGAAGGTTGCTTCCTCCAGGCCCTGGTTCCACTGCTCTCCACAGAGCAGGAAGCATGGGGAGGAGCTGCCTTCTTCAGGCTCCTGTTGGAGGTGGGTGGGGTGACCACAGTTTGTCACTCTCCACACTGCCAAAAGCTAGGTCCTTTCCTCAGAGAGTTCACGTTCTGCACTCTCCCGCAGACTCACGAGCCTCTCCACGGACTTTCCAGGATGATACAACATGGAACTGTGTTCCTCAGTCAAATAATCCCCGGGAGCGCCATGAGGGTGCAGAGAAGCTCCCAGAGTGTGGTCCTCACAGCAAGCCACCCCCATCCTGTGTCAGGAGGCAAGTTCTGGGGTTGGGGGAGGCTGGCAGGTTGACAGTGTGTGTGGGGGGGACCAGTAGTCCTGTATGCTTGTCCCAGCACTGCTGTGAGCTGAGTGGATGATGGACTCCTGGGTCCTCAGACTTCTCTTTGCCTCCTTGAGAGCACATAGAGATGGGAGGATACCTGGATTTCAGAGCCCAGGGATCCATCCCGAAGGTGGTTTCAGGCAGTTTTACCTTGATGGGTATTTATTTCCTCACTGAAGTGGCTTCATTTCTTATTTATGAGATTTGAAATATTCATGCATATACATTTAATTATTTTCCATGTTTCATATACATATGTACATTTTATACAGGCAACAATCTAGATAACAGAAAATGAAATGTACTGAATGTCTCCTCCACATGCCAAAGGTCTTTCCTAATCTAAACCCACACACAAGGCAGAGGTCAGGGAATATTCTTCCTAAAGCTGGTCTAGACTCTTGGTCCTGCCCCCAACAGCTACAGAACTTGGAGTCATGAAGACTGAGTATCACTGAACTTTCAAAGCCTTCATTTTTTTCCACGTGAAAGGACAGCCTGTTGAGATGGATTTTCTAACACCCCCACCCCATTTTGCACCAACATCTCCAAGTTGATTAGTCTTCAGTTGACTGCTCCTGCTTTCCTGATTATTAAAAGGCCTTTGATCCTTTTGACATCACAGAACTAATTTGGTAATAAGCCAACCAATTAAGAACATATACACATAGTTTCCTGATTATTTTTGAAGTGAGCAGCACCAAACTCCCTCAGCTTCCAAAATAGTTACTGTATCTTTAAGAAAGCAGGTATCCTGAGACAGAGGTCACTCTGCCTGATCTGATGGCCCTTGGGCTGCTGAGTCACAGGAAGTGTCTGGAGGATAACCACAGACTTTCATCTCTCTTGCCTCCCTGTAATGAGTAATTCTGACTGGATATTCCTAACAAAGATGCAATTGTGACCTCAGAAAGCACACAGTGCTATTAATTAGACCAGAGATTTACTCAATCGATGTCTGCCGTGTCTGAGGCAAAGTCTCAGATAATAAGGCCTTCCATTTTATCTCTGTTCCTTAGTCATTATCCCATGTGACCTCAATGCAACAGTCAAAGAGGGGCCAGTGACCCCATTGTTAAGGCAGTGCAGTGACTCAAAGTAGGATGCAGCCTTGTCTCCAACCACAGGACCACGCGTGATCCAGGGTTCCATCCTTCTTCTGCTGTCATGGATCTGAGGCAGCCGACTCTCCAGTTACTTCCTTCTGGCTCTTTTTGATGGCCGGACTCCTCTTTGGTATCCTCTCCAGTCCTGGCAAATCCTCCTGGACAGGCTCCACCAAGTGGTATTTTAAGGGGCACGTGCAGGCGGAAGCATGGAACTTCTCTGAATTGGGGATCCGGCCAATGGAGAGTTTCACTTTCTAAGACATAAGACAGGATAATTAAATGACTGGAGATTATCCTTAGGAGCCCACCCTTCACATCCCTTGAATCTGTTCTTGAAGGAAATCCGTGATGAGCTATGATGAGCCAAAGGCAGCCGCAGATGATCTGCATGTTCCGGTGGAACATGGACTTTCATTTTCTGAC